>NW_021636801.1:0-270018 GCF_004799145.2 Neltuma alba
TTTGATTTTGATTCTGATTTTTGGATTTTTTTTCCGTTGTGGCAGCCATTGAAGCTGTGTAGGCAACAAGTTTCTGGAACCACGGAGTACAATTTTCATGGACAATCGGATTGTTTCGGAGCAGACGTCAATGGAAGAAGGCCTTGCTCGAAGAGTTTATTCACCATCAAGAAAAGGCCTGTCCCTGATTGTGACGACGAAGACAGGAGACGACGAACAACATTCGCATAAGCCAAGATTCTCAAGGACGCACAATAAGAGCTCTGATAAGAGAAAATCCGACTGGCTCAGATCCGTTCAGCTCTGGAACCCAGATCACCCAACTAAAGAGGTACGCTAGAATTAACCTCTTAGGGGGAGGAAAAACAAGTCTGATTGATATGAAATTTGGTTGTGTTGGAATCTGAGTTTGGATCACTAAGTTCTAGAGATAATTCCGGTGTCTGAGTCGAAACGGGGAAGTGAATTGAATCTCTGGTTTGTGCAGGATTTGCACGAAGCTACGGTGGGTGGAAGTGAAGAGAATGGAGGCGCCTTCCAGCCATTTCAGAGAGAAGACAATGTTGCAAAGACGAACTATAACGAGACATCGGCCGGTAAATCTGCATCTATTCCGGTGGCTGCAATGAGCTCCACCGCCGTGCCGTCACCAACGGAGGCGGAAACAAGAGATCGGAGGAAAGATGGGCAGGGTCAGAGGAAGCAACGGCGGTGCTGGTCACCTGAATTACACAAAACGCTTCTTACAGGCCCTTCAACAGCTAGGCGGTCCAGATTGTGCGTATCTATCTTAATTACTCACTATTACCCAAATTTTCATTGTTTTTACTATATCTCCCCGCAAGAAATGCTAATTCATGTTTTCTGTCTCTGTTGGGTCATCAGCTGCAACTCCCAAGCAGATCAGAGAGCTCATGAAGGTCGATGGCCTCACAAACGACGAAGTCAAAAGCCACTTGCAGGTTCGTTATTCGAAGTTTAAATCTATTTCTTTAGTTTCTGCTTGTGAATTCATATGTTTAGATTCTGCTGATGGGTTCTAAAGATGTTGAATGAAATTGATTCACTTGAAGCAATGAATCTGAAATGTTTTTAATTTGTTTCAGAAATTTCGGTTGCACACAAGAAGACCGAGTCCTATGATTCACAACAATGCTACTCACAAACAGCTCCTTTTGTTCTTGTGGGGAATATTTTTGTGCATAACCACCGGATATGCGCGGCAGTGGCAACTTCCACAGCATCAGGTGAGGTAACTACGGTGACCACACCCACCGGAATTTATGCGCCGGTGGCGGCACATCCTCCTATGCCGCCGCCACTTGGTAAGAAGGCGCAGGTGAAGCAATTGGAGCAGGGTGAGCAGTCACAGCATTCAGATGAAGAAGAAAGGGTGAATCACGGTAGTGAAGGAGCTGTTCATTCAAATTCTTCTCCTGATTCATCATCTTCACACATACAACCTCTCATTCTCACGGATATTGAGTTTGAGATGATGATGAAGACACCGTGCAGCAAAAAATGAAAAATGAATTTTGTAATCAGAATATTGTAGTTGATCTGTGATATATTCTCTTGTTCTGGGGGGGTTAATCTAAATTATAGAGGTGAAGATACAGGTGACAGTTTTGTGGTGGTTGTTGTGTAACCTACGTACATTAGAATACATTTGTCAGAATTCAGAACTGTGGTTAATATTTTCAAAGTTCCAACTGTTTTCTCTTGTGGTTTTTGTATTGGCTTATTATTTTTATTTATTTACTTTTTCTTTGTTAATTCAGTTTAGCCATTTTGTTAGGCTTTATTTAAGTAGTATCATGATTATAATTACTTTTAAGCACGTTTTCGTAAATTACTATTGAACATTTTAAACTGCTTTTAGTCTACTGAAATTTCAAGCTCAGTTACGCTGTTTTCTTTTTCATATATAGCGAAGCATCTCGATCAATTCACATAAAGTGAAAGGCAACTCAGGATAAGTTTAACTTCCCTTTTTCAAAAGGAAAAAAGTGTAAAAAAATAAAGGATTCCACCTAGTTCTATTTATTTCTTTTTATGTTTGAGGAGAGTCTGGTGGTATTTATTTTTCTCCTTACTTTATTTAAAATTATCCTGTCCGATTCTATTTATAAGTTTTAAATTAGAGAGGAGTGTGACTTATTTTATAATTTTTAGTTTGGATTTATCTTAACATTCGATGTATTTTTTTAATATAATATTGCCTTTAATTTTTTTTGTTATCATATTTCTTGACATTCTTTCATCTTTTTTCTTATTTATATGAAGGTATATTAAAAATAAAAATATATTTCTAATTTATTTATTATTTTAACTATTTTAACTGATTATTTATTATTCTTGAATTGGTTATTTAAAACTTATAATAAGAATTGCATGGAATATTTAAGAAAATTATGTTTGTATCAAGAACTTATCAAAACTTCAACAACTCATACCGGTTAATTTAAAAGGCTTAAAGAAATACGAGTATTTATTAATTGCCCACGATTTGAAAGGTGAAATTGAATCTCAATTCTCAGGCCGGGGTGAAAATTCCTGTTGGATTCGGGGAGGAGTTACTTTTCCTTGCTTGGCAAGGTAAAAGCAAAGTGGAGAGGGAATAAAGGCATATTGCGGGGTGCGGTGGGAATCTTGAGGGAGAATCCAAGAATATCCAAAGAGAATACACAACGCACCCAAAAAAAAACGCAGGTGTTGATTGGATGCAATGAACGAGACAAAGGAGTTGCTCCCTGCATTATTATTCTTGAAAACGCCACCCCACCCTCCGCTTCTCTCTACCATTTGCCACATTGGAAGACGCCGACCTTTCTCTCAGTCCAAAGAAAAAAAAAAGACGCCAACCTTTCTCATGTTGCACTTACATAGCAGAGATTTTATTATTTATAAGTTATTTTATTAAATTTTTAGGATAAATATACTATTTTGCTCTTTACTTATTATAGCATAAATAATTATTTGTTTAAAAAGATGTATATATTAAATATGAGTAAAGTTAGAGAGTTGTTATATTTTAATACAGAGTTGATACAATTTAGGGTTTTTTTTGTTTATGTGAAACATACCGAAAGTATTTATAAATAAGATGAGAGGAGCATATGATATTTGTCTCACCATGTTACTACAATTTTTATTTTTTCAAGTTTAGATGAATTTTGATTTTGATATCTCAAATTTTAAACCATGAATTTTGATCTTTTAACCAAAATCAAAATAAAGACAAACTTGATAGCTAAAAACATTTTATTAATCCCTTTCACCAAAAACAGGTAACTTTTCATTGATTGCCTATTTAAAACATTATTAAGCACTAAATGTGAAAGGACATGCTACATTTGGTTTTTAATATAAGAACTAGTTAACTAATTTGAATATACTAAGAAAATTAGTTAAATTAGTTATTTGTAATAAATAAGTATTGTCTTTTTTAAAATATTCTTCCTAATCAAATATAGTAACTAGAACTATTAGTATTATAAAAACTACTTTAAAAAAATAGATAAATATGATAGACAAAGTGAATCAGAGTTTATATTTAAAACCAAAATAAAAGTCAAACAAACTTTTATATTAAGGACCGGAGATAGTATCTTTCACCAGGAATCCAAACTTTAATTTGTCACATTGCGAAAAATTAGTTTCTTCCAATAGACCCAATAACTTAATTATTAATGTATGAAACAGTTAAAATAATTTGTTTTAATCTTAAATATAAAATTTTAATTTTTTTTCCTTTTCATATTGATTTATTTTTCCCAAATTACTCCTGTTATGTATAATATTTTAGCTAGAATGCCACTGTAAATTATAACATCAAGAGTTTTTTCTTAAAAACAAAATCAACATAGATTTTTCACAAATAACTATATCAATTAATTTTTTAAATCTATATAAATTAATTATCTAATTTTATATTTATGATAGAAGAAAGTGCTTTTTCTTCTTTTTGGTCTTAGAAAAATAGTTTGAAATTTTGGCGTGTGTTTGTGGATAAATTGCGGACCTTATTTGCCGTGACTTTTCCCATATGAATCGTTCATACTAAATGCCAAATACATGTTGAGCAAAAAAAATGCGAAACATTGCTTAGAATCTTCTACATGGATTTGTTTTGAGAACGACTCAGACCGCAGGGAATGGCTCGCCTCAATTTCTGTTGTCTTTACCTGAACATCCACCGCTTCTCCACGTTTCTTAATTGTCCTCTATATTTATGCATGATGTGAAATATCCCTCCGGTACTATTTTTATTTTTAAGACAAAGAAAACAATTTTTATTTTATTTTTTATAAATTATTTATAAATTTTTGATATGAATATATTATTTGTCCTTCATTTATTATAATACGGATAGTTTTTTTTTTGAAATGTATATATATTAAATAGGAGTAAAGTTGAAAATTTATTATATTTTAATAAATAGTTAATATAGTTTAAGGTTTTTCTTGATTTGGTAAAATATATTGAAAATACTTTTATAAATAAGACTAAAGGAATATATTTTTATGATTACAAACCATATAACTTGTCTCAAATTTATTATAAATCTCATGCATACACTTTAATTTTTCACTCCTTCCGGTCTTATTATAATTTTAAACGACTAATTTACAAATAATAATTAATTAATTAAATTAGTTAAAAATAATAAATATGTTAGAAATAGTTTTTGTTTCTAAACATGCCTTTATAATAAATGAGAAAAATAATGAAAGAAAGTGTGTGAGAAAGTGTTATAAGAAAAAAATAATTAAGCGCAATATTAAAAAAATACATTAAATGTTAAGTCAAATTCAAATTGAAGCTTATAAAATGAATTACATGTTTTTTTAAATTTAAATCTTATAAATATGACTGAATGAAATATTACTATAGTAAAAGTGCAAATGTACCTGTAAAAATTCCTTCATACGCATCTTGCACTAAAAAAATTTCATGTGCGCAGTAACAATGCATATGAATGTTTTCAAATAAAGGAAAAAGATCATGTTGGTTAACATCCGTTGCTTTGATATGATAGGACCCTCAATAATTATCAGGTGAATTTACTGGTCAATGTTATTAGGCTTAACAACACGGCACTTTTACCACATTTCAGAGTGTTTATATGTAATATCACACCAATAAAAACTTTTGACTTAAGCTCTAATTTTACCTTAAAAATTTATGTCTGAAGCTGCAGATATTCAATGTTTTTATTTAACAAGCAATTTTTTTAACAAATTTGGGACGATACTGATTAATAAAAGCTTCCAGATACTCACAATTTCTAAGCCAAAATTTTTGGCCAAAATTACACAATATTAAAAATTTATAGTAGTGTTATATACGTATAAAGAAATAATTCATGATTGTTTTACATGTTAATTAACCCATTTCATTAATATAAAAGACGCCAAAGATAGAGGGTGGAGAAGTACAAGATGCACTTGCAATTGCAAAGAAGCCGTCCGAACCATATGATGCGTGAATGCGCGTACAACCCCTGCCATTCGTGGATTTGTCTGATCGTACAATGCCACTTGCAATTAAATTCTATATCATCTTAATAATCTGATAATCTCTTATCTGAGTAATGATTATATGAATGCTCAAGAGAGAATTATAATGGGATGCAAGTTAAAAAAAAAAAGTAAATTCTAATGATAAGCGAGTAGTTGTATTTTCTTACAATAAAACTTATTGTTGCAAGCTGCTTTATTATCATGAGACTTTTTAGTAATTATGTTTCTTTTTTTAAAATTTCACAGCAATTTCCCAATGCTTAATCCATATCAAAATATTCTCCAATCTTTTTTATTAGTAGCTTAATTTGCATTTGAAATTCTACTGGATTTACTCAAAAATATCGTTTTGACCAAAATAATACGAGAAAAGTTGTCTCATGAGTCGTGAAATTAGCTTTGCAACATGATTATTACCAAACAGACTCTTAAACTTTTATTTGATATAAACCAGAGATGGCCCGGTACTTTATTTTGTAATTTAATTAATAATTATTCTATTCATGGTTTGTATAATTGTGATCAGTTAACTTGACTAAGAGGTATATGCAATTTTTATTTTTTATTTACTTAAAAAGTAAGAAAAAGGATAAGATCGAATGGAAAATACATATATAAATATCTAGCTCTTTTAAGACTTTAATGATTGTATAAAAATGAAAGTAATGAGTACATGCAACAATTACGGAAACATTTTAAAGAAATTTGTAATTCGATTTGCGCGTATCATTTTATTTATTTATTTATTTTCTTTGCTTACATATGTTTACTTCTCATCACTTATGAATTTTACAGACTTGTTTGGAATGTTTAATAAGTAACTTATAAGCAATTTTCAATCATAATTTACGAACTATAAAATAAGTACATGAAAGGAGTTTTGTAAACGTACTTAGTGTTCCTGAATCCAAACAAGCCTGGCAATTTCTTATCGAGTTAACAAAATAGATTTTTATTTTCAATATTTAAAAAGACTTTTCTTATAGAGTTGCACTTGTATCTTGTCTTCCTTTCCAATTCACGAAGACTGGGTTAATTAGTTTTCAAAGTAAACGATGTGGATAAATTCTCTTGGTTAATCAATAGATTCGCTTTTGAAAATTTCTGCTAATAATTTTCAAAGTGACAATTATTTTTTAAATAGAGAGATCAAAATTTAAATTTATAGGAAAAGTACGATATTAATTACAATGTGGTTCAATACATCTAGACTTGATGCATTGTACAAGATGCCACTTGTTATAATATTCTACTCATAGCTGAAAATGTTTATTGTGGAAGGTTATGCTCATAAGCTATCAGACCTTATGGTCTAAATAACAATAAACACTTTTTTTTTTGGGGCTTTCTTAAATAAATAGTTATGAGTTTAAATCCTTTGTAAAAGGTATAACAAGTATATGAGTTAAAAAAAAAAATTATGAACATGAATTAGGAAAGCCGTCAAGCACACGTTTGGATAGCCCAAAATCTTAATTAATTCTAAAATTCTAAAAATATGGTTTACTAAAAATTTATCTAAACGCCTTGCTTTGATTAAATTAATTATCAAGCCCTTAATTAAACAAACACCCATATTGTGATTAAATCAATAACATAATTAGAGCCCCAATCATGTCACCCTTTAACCTTCATAAATTAATTATTTAACTCTTATATTTACACGTGAAAGGAGTATTTTCATGTCAACTCTACCCAAAATCATGCTTGCAAAGTAATTTTATTCAAATTCTATTTTATCTAATAAATAATTTTGATTTTTTTGGCAGACACAATAAGTAATTTAGTTTTACAAGAAAATTATAATAATATTTAACTAATAATGGAATAATGCTTATGGTAAGCGGTACCCGTGGCAAACTCCAAAGAAAGAAATTTATTCATTAGACTGCGTGTAAAATACTCACAAGTTAGGTACTACAAAAATTTTCAACGACAACCATAAATTCACACTTGAAATTTAGGTGAAATTCCATTAATTGATTATCAACTACTTGAGCCTTTTCTTGTGATTCCTTGCATCTGATTCTTTTTTCTTTTATCATTATTACCCAGAATTAAAAAAAAACTTATATACTCATTATATTCATCACAAATTCATAATCTCGTATTGAAAAAAAAAATTAATGGAGGTATTTAATATTATTAGGTCAGAAAGCTCGGATCCTTAATTTTTTTTTTTCCAACCCTTCAAACGTATTAAAACAAAGTTCTCTAATAACCAAACTGTCCTCCTGCACAAGAAATCTTCATGGACCTGACCATCTATTTTCAACCAATATGGTCAAAACTTTCAATTACCAAATCTCTTAAATTATATATTGCGTGTTAGGTAGAGCTACTTTCTATTTTAATAACAATATATTATTATTCCTTCTCGTCTCCCATCCATGCATTTCATATATAAATTATTACTCCTTATCTTATCTTAATTTACGGAGAAAATTACATTCACCAATGATTTAGATCATGCATGTACATTTTAGGTTAAAATATCTTAGAATCCACGATTCACAGTCATAATTCGTAATTATTTATAATAATCCGATTTTTGCTAAGGTTAAATGTACAAGATACACTGTTATGCATGTCTCAATGAAGTTATCACTTAATTATACAGAAGTTATTATCGAAACATCAAAAAACTATTATTTCCTTGAAGATGATAATGATCCTTTCCCTATTAGATGTAATTAAATATTTAAATATATAGATAAACAAATTAAACCAACAGGAAACCATCGTACAATCATCGATCGTGAAATGATAAATTAATTTTCACTAGATTCTATTCTCATATGATTGTTTTTGATTGACTAATTACATAACGCAATTTTTTAAGTCCATCATAGTATTTTATTTAACTATTCTTCACTTTCAATTGGAAGATAACAAAAAATGTCGACACTCACAGCTGTCTGAGGATAATATTCTCTCTAATCACATGGATAAACCATGCATATCCTCTCTAATTAATTTATTATTTCAATTTTTTATAATTTAACAGATTAATGTCAACTTCAAGCCATAAAAAAAAGTGATATTATCCGAAAACGTGATCTAAAGTCTTCACCATGTATTCTTTAATTTCCTAGTGGATCACTTTAATTGTCCCTAGCTCTATTCCATTTTACAAACAATATTGTATTCTTATTCATAGTGATTGTGTAAACTAGGGGAAAAATATTTGCATATAATATTTTTAGAGAATGAACCCAAGAGAGAATTAAATATATAAGGACAACAATTTTCAAAAATATAGATTAAAGAAACGTTAAAATTAAAATTGTGTTAAGAAATAGACTTTCTATCATGCTTAAGAGAATTTATTATTGAATTTCAATAAACTTATATCATTAAATTTTACGAAAGATGTTGATGTTACATGATGGTAACTAGAGGAATAAAACTTTGTCGATACAAATTGGAAAAAGAGAGAAATAAAAAAAACAAAAAGAACAAACGATTGTGAAGTAAATTGGAATGACTTATATACAAACAGTTTTTCAATCATAATTTATAAAATATGATGTAAGTATATTATGAGAGTTTTGTTTTGATTCACATAAAACGGTTTTAGGCAGGTTTAGGATGCCTAAGTAAGGCCTACTAATGTGCAAGATCCTTGACTTGTAGTACTTGAAGTAATAATTAATTTTTTTTATAGGTGTTTTACCCAAAAAAATAATTTTTTATAGGCGATCATGTGAAGTTTAATTTCTTTGATCCTGTCAGGTGAATTGAACTCCTGGGTTACAAACGGACCCTGTGATCTTCCGCTTACAAGAAAATATTCATACTATTAGGTTATAAGATTTTTTTAAACCATACGTCTTATATATGTAAAAACTTGGGCTGGTTCAATAATTTTTGGATTTGGTTTGATTTTGCTCCCTCTAAATTAATCAAAGTTCATATTAAGACAGAATTCACCGGTGCCACACCTCATGCCATCTACAAATTTCATTATTTTATATATTGACATAAATTAAAATGCAAGTCCTGTACTTTCTACAAAATTAGAAATAAGTAGTAGTATTCATGAGTTACAAGCAGTATGACCCTATATAATCTTTCCTATATTATGTATAAATTTCTGAATTATAATATATATATTAATACGAAATTTATAATAAATTATCCTATTTACAAAAGGTTCATTTCTTATATTGAACAAGGGAATAAGGTTGAAGGTTTAAATTTTTTAGATGAAGAATTAAAGATTCATCATCATCTAGGTTCAACAATATTCAAATATAACTCTTTGGTATTGAATATCAGGTTATAGTGGATAAAAAAAAAAATGGAACATACTTTTTACTTAAAAACCATGCCTGCTTAATTTAATTATAAAATGAAAAAGGGCAAAAATTATAAAATACTCCCTTCACTTATCAGAGATAATTTTTAGATGCGGCTTGTTCCTCTTTATAAAAGCGGCTTAGCGATTGTCTCCATTTTTTTAATTTCCTATTTACCCTCATTAAATTGCTCATATATTAATGTCATTGCAACGGTAAATTCTTTTTTTTTGGTGCTCTCTGTCCTCATAAATAAGAATATTTTCAGGAAAAAATTACATTGTTTTTACATATAAATTATTTTTAATTACTACATCTACTCTTTAATATAAAAACTAAATAACTAATTATAAAAATATTAAAAAAATTGGTTATGTCATTTATTTATAATAAATTTATGTTAATTTTTCTAAACTACCATATTCAATCGCATGCATTGTAACCACCCTTTGGTTAGAATTCTTTACGATTAATAAAAATATTTTTAAAAAATATAAATTTAAGAGATAAAATGAATTGAGACCTCATATTTAAATTAATCTAATTTTTAGATAACTCTTGTATTAAAGTTTCAAAGTAGTAATTTTAATCGAATTTTTTTATTGACGTGATTTAGATAAACTCTCTCTCTCTCTCTGTTTTTTGTGTGGAGATATTATAATTAAATACACGCAATAGAATAAAGGTAAAAGTAATTGTGGGGAAAAGTAAATGGCTAGTTTTGGAAGGAGGGTATTAATCTCATGATGATTGGTGTTCGTCGAGATGAAAGCCAAAGCGGAGAATCCAAGGCTCCCCACCAAACTTATCAACAATGCTGATCTGTCATCAATAAATAGCAAATTTCAAACGCGTCACGACAAAAAACTGCCCACTGTTGTCAATTTCAAATATAAATAAATAAAAAGTTTTTATTTTTTTAAAAAAATTGATCTTCACGAAACAATGTTGTCATATTTTAAGAATCGTACATATGGCATTGTTTGGTCCGCTTGAGAATATTCCAGGCCTAACCAAGCATTATACTCTCTCTTGCTCTCCTCAATTTTCATTTTCATTTATGTGCTGAAGGTTCTGGTATATTCTCTTTTGTTTACATTATCTTCTTTAGGCGATGAACCAACTTTCATGTCATCTTTTCTTTCCCACCTCCATTTAAGATTCCGTATATTAAATTATTAATATCAACTTCCACTAATTAATTTTAGGGGGTGGTTGTTTCAGCATTTGTGACAGTGGGGACCAGTTTAACTACTCTCTTATCCTATTTACACGATATTTTTAACATACTCCTCCGATCCTTAATATATAACTCAATTCTTGAGTTTGTTTTGGTTCTAAATAGAAGACCCATTTATCATATTTATCAATTTTCTCTAAATTACCTTTATGGATACTCCCTCAACCATAATCAAGTAGAAGAGGGAGATGGGGTATTAAGAAAAATGATTATGGTGTTTTAGTAAAAATGTGTCATTTTTCTTATAATTAACTAACTTACCTAACTTCCTTAATCTAATCAAATTAGTTAAATGGGTCTTATATTAAGGACTGGAGGAGTATTTTATTATCAGAATCAAGATAAACATTAAACTTTATTAATTGCGTCCTAAAGTTGAGTAATTTTTTCAAACTCGTACAATTATTCCTAGCTACTTAATATATATTTTAAAGAAAATAAAAAATAATAGCATGTAAAACAATAAATTAAAAATGATTTACGTTGATATAATAAATTCAAGAGGTTATTTATATTAAAATAACAAAAGTACTCTCTTTTTATCCAATTAATGGGACCAAAGTGTGCATCATTGCTAAAATCGCTCCGGGGGGTAAATGTCATGGCAATTAAAACTCAGCTTACCAGCTAACATTGGCTAGGTCGATGAATACAAATATTTAAATAAAGTTTTGAGTTTAGATCTTGCAATCTAAGGGCAAAAATTGTATACTACCTCATATATTTAATATGAGCTGTAGCTAAATAAATTAGTTAAATATATCTATGTTTATCGAAAAATTAGTTAAAATCAGTTTAAAATAATAAATAGTTTGTGCCAGGGAAAAAGCTACATATATAAGCCATAAATATAGTTGGAATTAGCCACAATTCTGGTGAATCACGGCCATATGAAAACAATTATTAAAATTGTACCCAAACAAAATAAATTTTTTTCCCAACCCAAACAAAATAAAATTGCGGCAACAAAAATGGCATTTTTGTAGCGTACAAAGTTGATGCTTTGTGATCAAATGTTGATTAAGAATGTTGTTCATATTTTATAATGATATACATTCGAATCTCATTAATGGATAATTTGTAATTATTTTGATTAGCGTTCTCTGAAAACGTTTTATTTAAAAAAAAAATTGTGTTCCTTTTCACCGGATCAATATAAGTTAATTTCCTCTCACAGTATGGTTCAGATATGAACCAACACAATCGTTTGATCCAAATGATGACAATAATAATAAAAACAATAATAGTAATAATAATATGTATATATGCATGGTTAATGATTCTGTTAAAATTAAAATTTACATAAGATATTTACATAATTACATTATGAGTCCTGAAGAATCTTTTCAAGTGGATGAATGAAGCATATAATAGAAATTAACCAAACCATATTTTATACATGTGTGTGATGATAAATGAGCCATGTGTATCAATAATGCCATAGGAATTAAGCACTGTGTTTTGATAAGCTTCCATATAGTAAATACTACCTCCGGTCTTAATTATAAGAGCCAGTTGACTAATTTGAGAAGATTAAGAAAGTAAGTTGAGTTAGTTATTTGTTCTAAATAGGTGTTGTCTTTCTTAAAACATTCTTGCTAATCAAGTGTATTGATTAGAACTATCTTGAAAAAAATTGAGTAAATATGAGAGACAAAGTAGATTGAGGTCTTATATTTATGATCAAAATAAAAATCAAACAGGATCTTATATTAAAGACCGGAAGTAGTATTATTCCATGTCAGATGGCATGACTCGATCCTTATTAGAAGATCGACTAGGACTAATGATTCTTTTTTGTTTTTGTTTTGGCACGTGTTTGTAGAGACAAAAGAGATATTAATACATATATATGGCTTTTCGGGGAATAGAAGGCCAAGTGACTCTTTAGGGTTTCTTAAAGATATAAATAGAGGAATGCGCAAAATAGAGGAAACAATTGATATTGTAACAAAGTACTAATTAGGGTTTATGAATTATAAATGCATGTGCCACATATATGTATGTGGGTGGGAGGACGATAAGGAATATTCTTTCCCAAAATATTAAAAAAGAACTCAAAACCAAAACGATAATTAATATTTAATATTACCACATATTTTCCAGGTCAGAGACACGTGTGTATACATATGCGTGGATATAGTACATCGGTATACAACGTGAATTTTACGAGAATCTTGCACTGATCTTGTCTCTTCCATATACCTTGCTTAATTGTTATATAAATATATATATATAAACACATTCTTTCTTTTCTAGTCGTATTCATGTAATTATAAATATATAACATAATTTCCTATTATTCTGACTTGGTTTCACTCTCTCATCTGATTCCTTTATAAGAATCTATATATATAATCCTTACTAATGAAGTAATCCCTTCACATTACACTATATAAATTCGATGTGTGTGTGAGATTGTGAATATTCCGTGACTTGTTGTGAAAGAAAGATAAGATCAGAGATAATGACTAATTAACTATGTTTGAATAGAAATTAATAATAATAATAAGAATAATAATAATAATAATAATAATAATAATAATAATAATAATAATAATAATAATAATAATAATAATAATAATAATAATCATTTCGCAGTCATAAAATATCTAGAAACTAAAGATATTCAACTGTGATCTTTTGGCTATCCAAAATATTTTAAGTGTCGGATCCAAAGAGAGAAGAAGTCAATCATTTTCCCAATTATCAACTTCAAGGTTTAACTAAATACAAAATTAACGAGTGATTAAAGTAAGCACATATCAACCAATGAGTTGTCATATTAATACAATACTAATGAGCTGACTGAGGTACGTGTTTGGTTGCCTAAATTTACATCAAGATTCAGTTTACTTTTTTAAGTTTAAAAATTGTATTTTCAGTAGTTTAATTTTATAAAAATGAATATGTTAAAAAATTAAAATTTAAAGAATGTTTAGTCAGCTTGAACTACAGAGTCACAATGTAAATTTGTTAAGTCTAACATTTTTTAAGTGAGACTAATGATACAAAGATTTAAGGAATAAAAACACACCTTATAAACTCAAATTAATAGCTAAATTGAAATAAGAGATAAACTTAGAAGACCAAGCATATTCTTCGGCCAAATTATGACATAAATTATAATAAAATTTATCAATGCTCTATTAATGCTATATATAGTGGATTATAATGTTAACGAAACGAAAAATAATAAAAAATATAATTAATTTTTTTCAAAAAAATTAAAGTGAAAAATATTTTGAAAAATTGTAAAAAACTTCGAAGTGCATGCATGTCCCGCGTGCATTTACACATATAAAATTGAGCTAGTGCTTATAATGATTAAATAATTAATATGATTAAAAAGTGGATTCAATTTAGTGAAATATAGTTTAAAATAATTACTTTTACTTAAATATTTAAAAATACATATAAAATTAAAAACCTAGCGCAGTTAAATATGTAATAAATAAATAGATTGACTAACATTAATATACTTTTTTTTTTTCTCAATGAAATCTTAGCTAAATCGGGCTAAAAATGTAAAGAAAAATTCCTGAACAGAAGGGAAGCCTCCCATTGGTGTTCATTAATATATGAAAGCCTGGGAGGTTGAGGTTTCGTTGTCATTCTTGACGAAGACATAACAATAAATGATATACAGAGAGAGCACTATATAGAAGCATCTAGATTTGCATAACACTAACAAAAATTAAAAAAAAGTAATGGATACAAGATTTCGAGCCTCCAAAGGACTCCAACCTAGATGCATATTTTATTTATAATTATTTAGAGAGCACCATATATTTTATTGCCAAATTAAAGCTGCATGCAAACAAAAAGCAAAGCACCCTGAGGAGTAGTTGAAAGGTGAAACCTACCACCACGATCACCACATTTAATGGAAACAACCTCTTGTAGATACTGTTTCGGTTCTAAATATAAAAATCAATTAGAGACTTAATTTAACTTTAAATATAAAATTATAATTTACTTTGTCTCTTGTATTGATTTATTTATTTTTTAAATAGTCTTCATAATAATTGCACTTGTTAAAATGTTTATACTATGTTGGTCTAGAGTACTTCGGAAGATCTATATTTTATCAGACTGTATAGAGGCTATTAATATTGTGACTAGAGGATGTGATGATAGCTACCCTTTAAAGATTTAGTTGATATGATATTAGGTTAATTATAAGCAGGGATTGGAAGCTTGTGTTTTGTCATGTTGAAACGGAGGTGATGCTAATTTTTACATTTTTGATCAACTTCCTCCTCTTGTTTTTGAGGCGAATGGTGATGAAGGAGAATAGGGTTTGTTAAGTTGGTTTGTACTTTTGTTTTTGAATTTTGTTTTTCAATTATCATTTAAAAAAGGTTTCTATTATAATTCACATACCATATTGATTTTATTCATTATTTATTTGTAAATGATTTAAAATTTAAGGAGTTTATTTGTACAATACTCAAAGTTTGAAAAGGTTATATGGACACAAAAGTAAAGTTTACGGGGTGCAAATTTAACAGTTTAGGGTTATTTGCATAGATTTGAAAGTTCAGGAGAGTTTATTATTGAGTTTTAGAAGTTAAAGAGATTATTTGTACTTAGTTTATTTAAATTCTTGAAAATTTTATTTAATTTAACCTTCTTTTTATTGAAAAAAAAAGTTTCCGTTAATAAAACTTATCTTTCCAAATTATAGAATTCAAATTCCCCTCCCAGACAAAAAATGGAAAGAAAGAAAGAAACACACACCCACACACAGAATTGATGCTTGTCTGCCAATTCTATGGGAATATGCCTGTGAATGGTACCATTTCGCTAACTTGTTCAAGTATTTTTTTTTAAAATTGATTTAAGAATGCCAACCTAATAAGAATTAGCAAAAGGAATTGAAATTTGTAAATTGAACTGGAAAAAAAAATTATATTCTATTTTTGAATCATAGTGCACTTCATGGAATAATAATATTATATATTTTTCCATGCATGCCCTTTTATTTTGGGGAACTCTCACCCTCCCCCCAACTTTTGAATCATAAATAGTTTGGATTTTGAAGGAGTGATCCTATCACATGGGTTGTTATGAATTATGATTTGTCCCCGCAAACAATGAGCACAGTCATTTATATCCTTCGATATATTGATAAATTTAAATTTGAATAATCCATTATTTAATTCTTTAAGATATCCATGCCCCATCAATTTCTTTTTCATAATCCACATGTTCATTATATTTTTGATACTTTCTATTAATAGTTCGGACTCACAACATCACGCTTAAAATTCTTTTTTAAGGAAGGTGATTTGTGTCAATTGATTTAATTTGCAAGTCCTAATAATCATGCCCCATCAATTTAATCAGAAACCATCTTGTGAATTTTGTTAACATGAATATAATTTATCATCATTTCATAGCCAGTGGATGGAATTTTTTTTTTTTTTGACAAAAATGCTTTTTTGGAAGTCAGCATATGGTAGTCTCTTAAAGACTAGACTCATATAATCATATCAAAGTGTGATTTGCTCTTTAAACTTCAGGACCAATTTAGGAAGCCTTGACTGGACCAAAACAAAAGGAAGCCTTGACCATTATTAAGCTG
This sequence comes from Neltuma alba, assembly GCF_004799145.2. Taxonomy (NCBI): domain Eukaryota; kingdom Viridiplantae; phylum Streptophyta; class Magnoliopsida; order Fabales; family Fabaceae; genus Neltuma; species Neltuma alba. The sequence goes on from NW_021636801.1 coordinate 16,657, forward strand.
TCCAGTTTTTTTTTTGACAGTACCAACTTTTCTTTTTGGCACAAGTACTAACTTTATTATACCGTATGTAACAGCCACCTTACATCTTGGCATGAGTTGGGCCTATTGGCTTTTTATGTGACCCTTTCGCTCATCCCCGTTTTCACTGGGCTTATCACTCTCCGTGGCCCAATACCATTGAGTAACCCTTTTATTGGGGAAAAAAAATCGAAGTTCTCTTTTTCTGCACATCGAACGCTGCCCAATTGTTACTCGTAAAAGCCACTTATGTAAAACCAAAAAGGGAACCAACAAGGGTTGTTTTTTAGTAGAAAAGTCTAGTTCTTCATAACGTAACGAATTAAGATTCAAGTCCATGCTAATAGAGGTATCCATATTTATTACCTGACAATACCTCAAATAGGATTATCTCTAATAATAGGATACCTATTCTTTAGCCAAAAACAAAAAAAACTCAAAATAGAAGTGTGCAATAAGCATGTAGTGCCTTCATGGTGAGTTGCAAAATGTACCCCCTCTTCCATGTTCAAATGCTAGTATCAGCCAAAAGAAAGAGATTGGTTCTAGCCAAAAAAAAATAATCTCTCACAAAATGAGGAGTTAAAGTTTGAATACTTGGTGAGAGATGTACCTAATGCCCAACAAAAACAAATATTTGGTATATGATGTTCTAGGATCATGTATTGTGGAGCTCCATTTTCTTATCATAATTTTCTTAATTACAAAGTTTCGACTGCTTATCTTATATACAGAAAATCAAGTTCATTCCACCGATCCGATCACATAGTCAATTAGTATAACTCGCCATTCTGGTTAAAAAACTTCTGTCCAAAATAAATTGGGTTAAAAAGCTCAAATTTATTTATGTTTTTTTGAATAATATTGGAAAGCTTCATTCAATTAAACAGAAGAAAGTACACCAAAGGAAACAAAACAAGAGCGTTCTCCACCTCCATTGGGGGATAATGTTCAGAATAACAAAAATTGGACTCAGTATTCTAGGCTAGTCGAGCAAGAGCACAATCATAAAATTTCTAACAAGCTGGCTACTGTCATATGAAAGACTAATTCATTCCAGAAACTTCAAAGGTCACAGCAAGCATTTGATCGAGTTTATCTACATTTCTGATTATTATTTCTCACTGATACCAAGTCATGTCAGATCAATACATCATGAAGGTTTGTTGTTCATGTGAATACTAATTAATTAAACTTTGCCTTGAAACATCTGAAATCTAAACTACCAAGAGTTTAAGCCTAGGCTGAATGCAATCTCTCTCAAGCAGTCAGCATTACTCATAAGGAATAATATTGTGCTCAAGCTGATTAAGGAAATTTAGCTAAAACATGTTAATTAGAGGTGTGAAACAAAATAAAACTACGTAGTTGACTAAATGAGGATACACCTTTAAGTGAAGTTATAAAGGATTTGCCATCATGTTATCTAGGAGAATTGCGTGGATGACTGGCACTACAAAGAATGGAATAGACTGAAATTCGGGAACGAAAAAGGTAATTCTTAAAATGAAAAAGTAATTTTTACCCTTGACAGAAGAATAATAAAAACAACATATGATGAATAACAAGTCTCGATCCTTATAGTGCCAGTCATGTCCATGCCTCGGTCCTTGTGCAATGGAATCCTTTGTCATGTCCACTGAAGTATCCAAATGGTGCCTGAGTTGTCAAGACAATATATGTGTGTGTAGCATTGTTTTCTTTTATGGAGAACCAATGGCTTTTCAGTTATAGATAGAACAGAAACCCAAGAAGTTTTAATACCGAACATTTTATTTTAATTACATAATATATAATGTCTTTGTTACATCATGTTTGACCATCAGCTAGCTATAATCATCCTGAAGTTACAGGTTTGGGCAAGAGGAAAACATTACTGTAGGCTTGAATTTGCTGAAATTTCTAGCGGCACTCCAGGGGTGGGCTCTAAAACCTTTGCTGCTGGCAACTCTTTTGATAAGAGCTCCTGCATAATATTTAACCATTTTCAAAAATAGATGGCTATTTTTGAGAAAGCAATAACTGCATCTAAATGACAAAGCTTAAAGCTGTTTTCCAACTACACTAGTGGACGGTGCAAGAACTACCACTGACCAAACGACGAATTGAAAGTTAATTGCGTCCTTGTTCTTGTGGGAATGAAAATCAATATCATCCAAAATGTGAGAGAACTTAATTATTGTAATTCATAAATGTGCAATGGAAGCATCGAATAAATACCCTAGAATATGCTATAATTTAATTATACAAAACTTGGTACACGCAAGGAGGGTTAGGTTCAAATGGCAAAATATAGCCAAGTTCAAAAAAGATTGAAGGTAGGTACATAGAAATTTGAGTTTAAGCTAAAGTTAATTGGAAACTCTCAGCTCTATGCTAAGAAGACCAGAATTTAGAACGGATTTGAAAGAAACTGTAGACAAGTAATCAAATTTGACATTTTAAGCACACGTAGGGGCAAAAAATCTCCTTGAAAATTTAATAAAATCTGAACAAGCATAGGAAGGTCAATTATTGTAAACCTTTCTTTCTTTCTCTTTTGTCAAACTTTTTGCCAATGAATTCTAGTGAACTTTTTAAATGGCTTTGTCACAAACTTGAGCAACTTCTTATTCCCACGGCACAAGTACCTTTTAATATCTTTCTGAAAGGAAACAATGTTTTAACAAGTTACAGCCAAGTTAATTTCTAGCTTATCCCAAATCATAGCATGGAGCCAGTTTTACACAAATATTCTATTTTGCGTGAACAAAAGAAAATATAAAGTGTTAGCAAAATAACTCAAACCTTGAATGATTCCACAGTTCCTTCTGCCCGAACTAGGCTTGCAAGAAGCCCTTTGCTATCTAGGTCTCCATTTTTCATTGGCACGATGAACCTATAACACAAAGAAAAAATGGTCTCACACACACACACACAGAGACACACTGAGAGAAGAGAGAGCTAAGAGATAAAGTCACGCCCCTGATATAAAATTAATAGTTGATCAGAATCACCTATTTCAACTGAAGATCAAATCTATGTGATACTTCAAGTATTTCAGGCCTAAAAAGACCTAAAAATTTCCATTCAACCAAATATCCTCAATGTTATGGTTTAATGGAATGTAAAGAAACAATGCTGATGAATGATTTAGTATTGTTAGTGCATGAATTAAAAAGACCAACAGTTTGGTCGAGTGGAAGAGACCTGACGCACCATTAGCAAGGTCTTAAGATTTGGTTATTTTGAATATGAAAATTCACATTGTGACAACTCCTCCTATTTGGGTTTCAAAGTAGCTCAAGTCCAGATTGATAGTACTAAATACTGGAAAATTCTCACAAAAGAAGAAGAAGAAGACACATTTGCACTTAAAAGAACAGTTGGATGGTCGTCTTTTAAAGAAAAAATTACTTGGCTTGAAGCAACTTTGCTAGTTTCACAGCATCTTCCTGTCCAGAAACCAAAGTGAATTTAGGCAAAAGTTGCTTTATAACTGGTGTGATCACAATATCTACTTGTTCCTTCTCAATGAAACCCTGATTGTATACACAATGGGGTTCATAGTAAAGAGTCAATTGACCTTGTGGGGATTCAACAATATACCTGCAGCACATGGAGCACATAATCACTTTAATGAATACCATTCAAGAGGAAATATAAAGAAATTAGATCTATACATAAATTTGGAAGAGCAAAAAAGTTCTGAAAAGCTTCACCCATTCTCAGGGCGTTGCCAAGGAGGTCCAAGAACTGGCCCTGCAGTAGCCTTAACTCTGATCCTAGAACCATTACTTGCTTCAATATCAGAGGTCTGTCCAGGTTCTAAATATGTTACCTGAAAAACTAAGTGCAAATGTAAGTGTGATAAAGAGGGATTTTGCAAAAAAATCCAGTAAATCATATATAATTAGTTAAGAGATAGATGAAAGCATGCTAAAATATAAAGGTAAATAGTAACAGGCAGAACAAAAAACCCAGAAAAAAGAGATGGGGGAATGAAGAAACAACACGTGATCAGAGGAAAAAAGAACCGAGAAACATGTGCAGTGATGCACAGATAGAAAGCAAGTAGCACAAGACAATTGTATGTTCTTGGAGGAAACTTATCCATGAAGTGCTGTTGTTCATATATAATAAACTGATGACAGAAAGAAGAGGACTGAATTAAGCCGAGAAAATTGTCATGTTCAGAATCACATAAGACAATCAAATCAACAATATCGAGGTTCAGAGGCAATGAGGCACCCAGTCTCCCTTTAACTACTTTTCTGGACAGACGAAAAAAAATGCTTTGCCAGGTAGGGAAGTAAAGAATAATTATGGCTTCTGAATAATGCAGATCTTCATTGAGTCTTAATGATATAAATTTAAAAACTGTTAATCCCACTAACATGCGTGCGTTCAAGGAATCTAGATAATTGAAGTTCAAAACTAGTTCATTGATAAGCACTTTCTCTAACCATAGAAATATTGAACACAAAACTCTACAAGGAATAACATGATTAATGTAGCTGGCAAAGTAAGCTACAAGTTCCATTCCTAGAACATATGTACTTGTGTTTTCAGCACCACAAGAAATAAAATGTTTGATGAATATAGTACACTTACATTTTTGAAAAGAGGATCCAGCAATTCCTTGGCATTGGGAGTTGCTATGATTTTAAGGTTAGGAGATTTTTCTGAGAGGGGTCTTAAGGTCTTCAAATGGCAGTGATCATCAAGGCTTTGTGTGATGAGTAAATAATTAATTTCAGGAAGATCACTAAGCTGCAGTATAGCAGTAATTCAGTTAGAATAAGCTCAGCCATTAACAGGAGGACAGAAACTTTAACAAAGAAGCCGTTAGTAACCATCTAGCATTTATCAAAACATACCTGGAATTTTTTGAGAAGCTTCTTAGCAGCATCATATAGCCAGGGAATTCCAAAATCCAAATTGCCCACCAAAATTGGATCAACCAAAATATTTGCACCGCCTACATTCCACAACCAACTATTTCCCTAAGATAAATACTGCACCCATGTCAAATAAAACTCCAAGTAGTTAAATCCATGATGTATTTAGAACAAGATCAAGAACCAGTAATCCACCTCTAAGTATGTCAATTTGAAGACATCAGTATCAGAGAAACTCGATCCAACTGCATTTTCTTCAGATACAACAGCAGAAAGAACCCTATTCCGCCTGTTCACAAGCTACCTGGTTATAAATTTCAAAGGTGCCTAACTTTGTTATGTGAAAGACTTGGCTAGTTTTTATGTCATGATGAGAATTATCCAAATATTTGGCTGTCATAGAGCACAATGGTATTGTGAAATTCATGCCATAACCAGCCCCACCTAATAAGATAAAACTTGTGGTTGTTGGTGATGCTGAGAATAACGTCCATGACCAAGATCTCAGCATGAGCAGTTAGACTCGTTTAGTTTCCATCCCAAGAATCAGCGAGTATACTATTTCTACACATTTAACCCTGAAAAATAACAAGCCTATCTGGGAATCTTATCTAGAAGATTAACATGCTATCTAAAATTGAATTAGCCTAACATTTCAGAAAACTAAATTCTTAAGTTTACTTATTAAACCAATCAAATAGACTCAAAGACTCGATGAAGCATTATAGCTTTTGAATGAAATTTTCGGGATATCAACGCAGATATCAGAAGAGTAAATGTTTTTTTTTTTTTTTTTAAAATACAAATTGGACGGAACTTGAATTTGGATATTGAAAAAACTGACCAGTACTACATCCCGCTACTATTCCTAGTTTTCATGAATGATTAGACTTATTCAGTTCTAATCTCCAATAACTGATAAATGCACGAGTTGAACTTTAACGAACTAGTTATATGCAAGTCCTTTCTACGTCTCTAATTATAAAATCACTGATGAGCAGTAAAGAGCATTTCCTAGTTTCCGACACGTTTGAATTAGTTTAACAAGTCAAGAACTCAAATTACTAGTTGACTCTAACTCAAAGGAATCAGAAAGAAACACAGACTAACCTGGAAGTCGATGTCTTTAAAGCCTTCGAATTTGCACAAACCGAATTGCTAAGACTTGCGACCAAAGGTTTCGATGAGGAAAAGGTGGTCAAGGGTCTTGTGGTGTGAGATGGTCTGCTCAAACGAAGCGAATTGCAGTGTATAGTGGAGGCCATAGCTGCGTGCCAGCGAAGTCAAAGAGCCGTGGGAACGATTAAGCACCACCCTCAATGAACTCCGCCTTCAATTCGCTCCGTCGATGATTGATATCTGACTATGAATGAGCCACTTGTGTCATGCAGACCCGCTATTTTCCTGAGCCTCAGCGTTTTGTTGGCTCTCAGTCTCCTACTGACACGGAGTTCTCCCTGCTTCAGGACGTGTCTGGACTAACTAACCTTATACTACCTCCTATTTTTAAACTCGTTTGATTTTTAATTTAGTCCTAATTATAAAACTCCAATCTATTTTATCTTTCATATTTATGTATTTTTTTTAAGATAGTTCTTTTAATAATAATAGTTCTAGCCAATATATTTAATTAGCAAGGATATTTTAGGAATGACAATACTTATTTATTACAAATAACTAACTTAACTTACTTTCTTAATTTCCTCAAATTAGTTAACTAGGTCTTATAATTAGGACCGAAGGTAGTATATTTGAATTTTCGTTAAAAAAATTACCCATAAGTTTTACAAAATTAAATATAGACAGATTTCTGTCACCCCCCAATTTCATTTTATACGGTTACTATACAGAGAAGTGGGACTAATTTGGATTACTCTTTTATTTTACCTTTTCTCTTTATCAAAATTTTGTAATTTCACTTCTTCAATTTTATATTTTAGGGGTATTTGGATGGAATCAAAATCATGATTTTAAAAGTGCCTTTACGGTGTATGAAGTAAATATATAGAGGAGTTTGTTTTGTTTTGCGGAAGAAGTACTTTTGAGTGCTTCTAAACACCCCCTAACTCGTTAAAAAATTTTCTCCCTCTATTTTCCTTCAATTCCCTCGTACCAAATACGGGGTTAAAGAATAAATTATAAAATTTAAAAATAAAATAGATTAAGATTTTAGATTTAAAACCAAACTCAATCTATAATCAACTTTTATATTAAGGAGCAGAGATAGTAATGCTTAAAAAGCATAATATTTGTAAGTATAGTTTCAACTTGTAAATATACAGGTTTGACTTGCAATTATAGTTTCAACTTATTAATACTAATCTGTAAATTTGGCTTATAAATAATGGAGTTTGACTTGTAAATACAAAAAATATTTAACTTGTAAATATTAAATCTCTTAAGTATTAGTATTAAATGGAATTAAATTTTTTTACCCAGAGCCAATTGATAATTTTTCCCAAAAAAGAAAAAACAAAAGACTTGTCTGGACTAATGTCCTTCATTGTTTCCTTTAACTTCGGATTAGCCCTTTTTGATGATTACAAAGGGCGGGAAAAAAAAGGTGTTCTACTCCCTCTGTTTTATTTACATAACAAAATTATCTAACTCTTACATATCAATTAATGGATAATATTTAATATCTTTGTGGTGCTCAAACTTCTTCTGCATTGATTTTTTAATACAATTTTTTGCCACGATTGTTTTTTAAAAGATTTATTCCAAAAATTGTTATACATTATGAATTCTTTTAAAAAAATTGAACTTTTAAATAATTTTAACAGTGACTTCTTTTAAATTGTACGTAAATTCTCATACATTTTATTCAAAAGAAAGATAGAGCCCATATGAGTTTTTTTTTTTTTTTTTTAAAAAAAAAGCATATTTCACAATGGAACCAAAAAAAACGTTTTGAAATCTCATACACCTACCATCAACTGCTTCGCCGCAAATAGACTTGTTTTTCTTTTTTTTTTTTGGGATTAAAAGTCAATTTTTATTCAGAGACCAGTAAAACGAGTCAAAACACGTTCCGCAAGCTAACTTGTTTTGTCAAAAGAGGTGAGTTTGGGACTAACAAATTCTTCCCTTTTACATGATTGTCCTCCTCAAATTAGAACACACATATTGCAAGGAATATAGGGAACTTCGCCCTTCTAAATTCAAGGAGCCAATCGCATGTTGTAATTTACACAAATTTTCTCATAGAACTTTATCCAGTCAAAAGTTTTAACCCACCAAATTTATGAGAAAACATTGTAAGAAACATCATTTCTTGATGAGACGTGTTTGGCAAAGACAGACAAAGCTATAACTTGTATAACCTTCCTCTACTTCATCACCTTAAAAGAAAGGTGTCTCTCCCATCTTTTGGGACTATAAGGTATCAAATTGACAATTTTGTTACCATGGGGCAGTGGTAACTCATTTTCTGAGGGGATTTTCTCATGCCAGACAAAATCGTTCTCGCGTACAAATTTTTGGAGGATCTCAGAAGCATCAAGAATTTCCTCCTCAATCACAGATTTCCATTTTGCTTCACCTCGTATTTTCTTTTTGATCTTGCTCAATTCAGATTGAAGAACCCCGATCGCAGCCCCTATTTGACCAGAAGCCTTCAGACTTTCTGCATGGTATCTCTGACCTCTCAACGTATGTAGGGCTTTGCAGCATTGGATAAATTCCTGCGTAAGAGAAATCCTACCAGTGAGAAAAAAGAACAAAATATTATCATGAACATAACATGAATGAAAAAAATTTATGTTATCCAATTTCCTTCAGTGGCCTCTCCTTAATTAAAATTCAAGAAAATGAAAAAATAAATGTGATGTTATTATATATAAGAGTGACGTAGTTTGAAAGGCTAGGGCATACAGGGTGCTCTCTGGAAGAATTACACACATGGGTCCATCAGCCCTTACCAATTGAGCAAGCTCATTAGGATAAGGACTAAAACTTCAGTTTTAGCGCAAGTAAAATATATGCAGTGAAGTAAATTGAGATAGCGACACAGATTTGTACCAATACGGAAAAAGAGAGGTAAATTCTAACAGAGAAAATATGTAACAATACCGTTAAGTTTGGTGCGATGTCTTTGCCATCTCTGACAGAAGTCTCTAAAACTCCACTTGCTTCTTCAAGAAACTCTGTAACACCATGATGCAACTTTGCTAAAAGACTTGAAGAATTGCCGTTCCCTTCAGCCCTCCTTGTTGTTACTGCCTATATTAGATATCTATCACGTTATCAGCTATTACAATTAAAAATTTTCCACCATCAAATGGGAAAATTAACAATAAAGTACTGTAGAAATAATATAACTAAGCAAGTTTCAAGATATGACTGAGCAACTTATAATGTAGAAACAACAAAAAGTAGCAGCAATGACACCAACCTGTGCTTCAGCCAAACAAATGAGGCTCATAGCAGTGGAGACAGAAGTAAGAGCTTCTGGTGGAACTTCTGATGCCCCTGCAGCCTTTAAGCGGGGAAGAACATTAAGTGCCAGGTGATGATAAATGCCAGCAGCTTCTCTAAATGTGGTGGCAGATTGAACCAAATCTATAACAAAACAAACACAGTATAAATAAATGTAATCAATAGAACAAGTAAGGTCATCATGGAGAATAGAATCTTAATGCATACCTGTTGATAGAACTTCTAAAGCCCTCTCCCTTAGGATTGCACCATAAAGAAAAAGGATCATACCAAGCTCGAATTGCAAATGGTCAATCTGGAAAAACTTTGTACTCCTAAAGAAGTAAGATGGACTAAGAGCACTACTCCACCGTATCTTAGGAGAGGCATCCCATTGATAGGTTTTGTAATTGCTGATTTGTTCATTATGTAAAACTAGATTTTCCAATAACGGGAGATACTGTGTTATTCTGTGAAGATCCTGAAACAGACCAAAATAAAATGAATAAATGGCATTCACACAGAATGGGGAAAATCCATCAATATCCTTCGAAATTCAAAATTTTGGCACATACTAGTCATTCCAATTTTGTCAAAAGTCTCAACATTTCTGATCGGGTAAACGATCTCATACTGTGCAATTGCCAGAAAAACATACAAATACATAAGTTCCAATTCCATAAGGTCATTCCTTAAGTTATTATTCATAAATAATTATATTTAAAGGCATTCGTACCACAAAACAATAAAAAAATTTACAGAACTATTCACCACAAATGTTTATGTAAAATTTCATTTTGAGGAGAGTGTAATTTGCAAGTATGATAACTAAAAATAAATTGAAATCAAGGATTCAAGATTATAGGCATTTTTGAACTGTGCTAAGCACAAGATTCCTTACAGAAAGGACATGAAGTTACCTGTTCAAGACGAGATACCAACCCTCCAGACATTTCCCTTGCTATAGCTTCTGTAATATAGCTGCTCTCATTAATAGATTCTTCAATTGCTCTTCGTCTTGAGCTTAACTCCTTAAGTTGCTCAAGTGTGGCAGAATCACATGCAGCATATACATCCTCAAACGCAATCTGTCAACATGAAAAATCTGTAGTGAGTGCCACTGTGCCAGAAATTATCATGAAGATGCCAATTATATTACCAAGAAAGATTATGCATATTGATAGGTAAACAACAAATCACTTCCATAGGAACAGAATATATAGACTATAGAACTCCTGCAAGTAAACACTTCAAACCTTCAATATCAAGCATTAAAAACAGTGCCGTATATTTGTAACTTCAGTAATAGGTCAGTCTTTTCATCAGCAATAGTTGTTTAGGTTAACAGAAGTCAAAATATGACAAAAGAGAGTATAATTAATTTTTAAGCATATCAAGTTGTCAATTATTCTTTAAAATTGGGAGTTTAATCTAAAGCTTCTTTCCTTCCCCCCCAAAAAAAAAAAAAAATCTAAAGCTTTTTTGAAGGCAGTCATTTGTCAGGGCTGCAGCTCCTTATAGGATTATAGCATAATAATAAGGATTATTATAGGTTCTAAAGCCCAAAACAGCTATTTGCCCGATATACGTGTCATTCTAATGAATAGTTCAGAAACATTTCCACATCCTTTTCAAATTCCAGCAGCTGCCGTTTTGCAGAATAAACAGTTTGGTGTATATGGAGAACATAGGCTGCGTCCTTGATCTTTGGAAGGCTTTCTTACTGCAAGGTTTACAGGTTTATGAAGGAAAACAGTAGTACTGCGGTAATGTGCAAGTTTCCCAATACCAAGGTGCATTTAGTCAGGAAGGAACTTTTGAATCTTTTTGGAGGTTTCCGTGAGTATGGAAATGTTATAGGAAAGGAATTAAAGGATAGTGTTCATTTCTTCAGTTTGGCGTTCTGCTAACCTTTTTTTTCCCTTTAACAGATTTGATTCGATGTTCTCTTAATTCACTGTGCTCCTCTGTTTTGGGATTTTCATTGGAGGATATCTTGTCCCCTATTTTGTAACTCTTTTCTTACCTTCTATTCTTTCTTCTCCCAGGAAAAAAAAAAAAAAAACTAGAAGACATACAAAGTTTCGAATTTGAAAAACCAAAGCAAAAAAGGGAAACTATAATGTATCATAAACTCATTCTATTACTACAGGTGCACTCTGTGAGACCATGCATATTCTGAAACTTCTTTTTCTTTGTATTTTTTGGATATACATAGATTATTATAGTCAATCCCACTAAAAGACACTGGCAAGTAAAGACCGAAGCTATGAAAGCTTGAAAGTGAGAATTGTTTTCCTCTTTATCAATAACACGATAGTGCCCAGAAAAGAGTATGCTTTTTCGTTTTGGCCAAAGAAAAAGACAAAAATTACTAGATGCATGTGAAAATTTAACAACAGACGAAAACGGTCAAAACCCCGAGTAGTACCTTCTTAGTCTTCAGCTTAGCCGGCTGTCCAAAATGCAGCATCATCTTTAACACGTTCAGTTCCTCGCACCAACAATACCCACTCTGTCAAGAAAAAGTAAGGGAAAAGAATCCCAAAGGACAAAGCACTTGAATTCAGTTTGCTCTCGGGAATACTAAGAACATCCAAATTCGTAAAGGCCCTCAAATTCCCAATTCACAACTCGCTACATAACTAATTTTCAGACCACAAATTCTATGAGATTCGAAACTCTGGTCCGAGTCCTACTGAAATATCAGGCTTTGGATTGATCGCCTGAATATAGCAGAAGAGTGTGTAGAAATCATTGGGGATGTGGGACTCTGGTTCTGGACTTCCGCAATCGCTATCATTGTCATTATTATTTTCTGAGATAAATAATTTTTAAGGAATTTCGATAAGCCTTCTTCGTTTCCTTCGCCAACAAGGTTACCAGAAGGCGCGGGACAACATCGTCGCGGGCCACTCGCGTGGGCCCCACACGTGTTTTGGGCGCCTGACTGGTTCCTTCACACGGTAAGGTGATCTGATACTGATATTCGTCTTTTTAGGATTATTTAATTTTAAATTTAAATAAAATGATTAAACTTATACTTTATCAAAAATTAAATATTATAACTTATATTTTATTAAAAATTAAATATTATCTTAAAGTTGCTGTTGATCTCCCAAGATGATAACTAAATTCGGATAATAGGAAGAACCAAAATTGCTTATATAGTATTTGAATAATTTGAATCTTATTTTATTTTTAACCAAGTTTACAATTTTTAATTTTCAAATAAATTCGATACAAAAATTAAAAATAAATTAGATAACCAAATGGTTTTATAAATTGTGAAATTAATAAAATTCAAATATTATCACAAAGATGAACACAATTATAATATTTAATAACTAAAAATAAATTGTAATACTTTACAATATGTCCTTATTTCTCCCCTATCTCCAAACTCTTAAAATAAATAAAGAAAAAAAATTAGGAAAAGGTCTCCTATTAAAGAATTTATTGATGAGAATGACTTAAATTATAGTAGATAATTTAAGAAATGGGTGTATAAAATTTGCAGTACCGATACTTTCTATGTATAAAATATAAGTCACTTTCATTAATAAAATTTTCAAATAGGATTCGCCTCCAATTTTTCTAATAATAAATAAATTATTCCCATCTCATTAATTAATAAGTTCAAATATTTTATGGCTTTGACTTTTGTTTTGGAACAAAAGGGCTTTGACTTAGATCGATCAAAAAATAAATAAAGGCTATTTCATAGCTATTGTGGTTTATTTGACCCCCCAGAAAAAAAGAATGGCAATTGTGGTGGTCAAGAGTAGTTAAATTAATTTTTAGTCCTCTCGTGCAAACATGTTAATAAATGCATGGAACAGGACACATACGATATACCCTTTCATCTGTTTTTGGGGGGGGGGGGGTGATTAATTTTTAATTTTGAAATTAATTAAGGGACAGATTATGCTAATCGCTATAAACTTTTATTCCACAGCCTCTTCAGCATCCTTTCGCGGGCTAATTAAATTTTTCAAAGATTAAAGTTTCTAGGTGATTCTTGCCTTTTTTAATGTACGCACGGAAATAGGGGAATTTATAAATATTCTTGAGGGAAGAAGAGATGAATGTCTTGATGAATGCTTGGTAAAAACATTATATGTTCTTCTGATCTTATTTATAAGATATTTTACTGACCAATAAAAATCTTAAATTGTATGAACTTTTTTCTTAAAATATAACAGCTTTTCAACTTTACTTATATTTAATATATACTCATATGGTCCTATTTATAGGACAAAAAAAAGTTTTTTTTGGCTATATTTATAAGTTGCTTCATTAAATTTTTAGCATGAATTTACTATTTTGCCATTCATTTGTTATAGTATAGATAGTTATTTTTTTTAAAAGTGCATATATTAAATAAAGGTAAAGTTAAAAAGTTGTTATATTTTAACAGAGAGCTAATATAGTTTAAAATTGTCTTAGTTTGTGTGAAACATGTTAAAAGTACTTTATAAATAGAATCAGAGAAATACACTATTTTAAAAAATAATTATTTATATCATAATAAATGAAGGTCAAAATAGTATATTGGTGTTAAAAATTAAATAAGGTGAAGCTAAGAAAAATCTATTTGAAATTATAAAAATAATTAGAACGAACTTCTTTAGGTAATGAGAATGAAAAAGAAATAGCGTAAAAAACGAAATAATGCTTTAATATCTAATGGCTTTTTAAAATGTTAAAATTTCTATTATTATAAAATCTTACAAGATGCCTTCTCCTAGGATAAGATAGGCAACTCCTGCTTAATTAGATTTAATGTGCCATCCATTGAATTCAATACTTTCTTATTGCTCTCAATTGCTCTTATTCTTACTCTAAGGTACTCTTATAAAAGCAATTTTTAGTCTTAAGCATAAGTGATTGACTAACTCATTAATGGTTACCTTCCAATTTTTTCATTATTATCAATTGAGGTTTATGTTAACAAGCTCAATGAACTTTGTGTTTTTTAAATTACATCATTTAAGTTGGAGGTAGACTTGAAAAAGATTAATTTATAACAGATTTAATGCTTTAACAGTTTGATATGTAAGAATTAGTTGAGAAGCCTTTTAATAAAAATTGATAATAGAAGTTATGTAACTTTTAAATTAATTGTTTTTCCCCCTCTTTAAAGAATTAAAGGTGAGCTACAGATAAAAATTTAAAATTTAAACACGGATTTGTTTTTCTGCTGATATAGCTTTGTAGGTTTTAATTTCTTTCTTCCAGTATCAATTGACAACTATTGAGTGTATTTTTTTTTTTTGAAAATTAATAAAATTTCTACTAAAAAAAATTAATAAACTTCATTGGTTTTGTTAATTGAAAATAAAACCAAGAGTTGATGTTCCCTTGATTGCCCTAATTAAAAAGTTAAAATAAATATTATTTAATACATATAAAATATATTAAAAGGCACCTTGTATATAAAATCCAATGTTTTTTAGTCAAAATATATAAAAGTCAATGTTTGGACATCAATTTGCCATAATCCCCTCCAATTCAATGAACCTGCTATTAAGGCTTATAAATAAAATCTCCAAGAGATTACAGCTACAATGCGGGGATGAACAAAAACATCTGTACTAACTGTTATTCTTGCTTTTTATTACACAACCGGGAAAAAAAAAAAGAAAAAAGAAAACAACTAGTCTGCACCAAGAAATGCCAGCCTTCGAAGTTCGAAGCCCAAGCCTAAATCATTGTTCTACTTGAGCAATAATTATTCATGAAACCCTAAAACAATATAATAATAAAACTAGAGATGTGAATAATTGCTAGGAATTAAATAAAGTTGAAAACAAAGAAGACATAATTAAGTCAACCGCCAATACATGCATGCATGCTGGCTCCCTTAACAGAAAAGGAACTCCATCAGATCTTCTCAGTCACCACTTTGGATACTCAAATCCTTGTATTGCCATAAGCTTATGTTAGTAGTAGCACGTCAATGGGTTCTAAGGATATATCTTGGTGTATTATCTATACAAAGAATTAGTGATTTCACCCCTCATATAACAACAACAAGCCTTTATCTCTCTGAGTGGATTTGACTATATCAATTGCATGACATGCTATTATACTGGGCTTTATCAATAATTAAATTTTGAGTAAACTATTGATGACCTAAAGGATTGGATCAGATAATACTTCACCCCATCATATTTCACAAAAACGTGGGTCTGAGTCTGGTCTATGAATATTTTTTTATAAACACCTATTGTGTCTTAATACCTGTTCTATGAAGAAGCTTCGCGTCGAGGCCTCGGATCGGAGACGCGGCGCCGGTGGGGGAATGAATCTGGTGGACGAAGTTTTCCACGGTGGGACGATGGAAGGCCCATGAATAGAGGATACTCATGAAACAACATCGACACAAGTAGATGAAGCAGAAACCTATGATGAAAGAGGACGCCGAGCGTGAAAGCTATGATCACCGGCGAGGTGGTGTACGGCGTCGCCGGCGATGAAGAGGAGGAATAAAAGCCAAGGCCTATTGTAGAATGAGACGTTGCCTTCCGATGATGGAGGCAATAATTAAATCTCAAAGGTTAATTGAATACTATTTTCTGTTACGAGACGTTGCCTTTGGAATTAGTTTATATTATTTTGCGAATGTTAAAAAGATTAGTAAATTCAATTTTGAAGTTAAGTTCATTTAATAAAAAATCAATTTTAGATTTTACATAGTATTAATGGAATATCACTATTTATTTAAATTACTCTATTTCATATTCTTGGGCTTGCCCTTCCTGAACATCGCACGCACATACTTTGTTGATTATAAATTTGTAATGTGATACCACCTATAATATTTGAATAAGATAATTTACATCTATGTAGAGATTAATAATTCTTCTGATAACAAGAGGATGCACAGGTCTTCCTCTTCTTTTTCTTTTTTACTGCATATCTCATAGGATTAGCCTATCCAGGTTCATTTTTATTATCTTATTCTTCTCACCAGTAAGGTGTATCACATTCACAGTCACTGGTACATGATCCCAATTCCCATAGAAACTGTCCATTTATATGAGACACATAATAAGGTCTAGCATTATGATCTTCCTAAGCAATCGAAGGATCTTGCTTGGATGGAATATAGGCTGGAGTAATTGACAAAATGTGTCTAGAAGGATCTGAAGGTCCTTCTTGGCTTGGTCTGGTGAAAACAGATTTGACTGTACCATCTGAGAGTCTTCTCAAAGATGGAGGTGTAGAGGTATATACATCTCTTTAAACACCATGAAACTGGCTCTCATAATTAGTGATACACTTAAGTAGCATCAATTGAGCAAGTTCCTCTTTGGGTATTTGTCTAGGGATTTAAATGATAGAAGTATCATTAGCCCTTCCAGACACTACACAGAGAATGTCTTTTATAGAATTAGAAAAATGAAGATCAAGAGCATGATGTTGGAGTCTGTAGACGATCTGATGATGTGAAGTTGCTGCAATAGCTCTGGAATCTTGATCTGTCCCAAATATTTGAATTTGGACTTTCGATCTATTAGTCAACTTAAATAATATCAGCGCCAATTAAATCAACAAACCAAAATAAATTTGAAATTAATACAACACTAATTAAATATGTAAATACACTATTAAAAAATTAATTAATACATGAACTTACATTCGCACCTGGGCAGCTGGGACTAGATCTAGAGATACAATGGAATTTTAGAAAAAAAGCTGGTAGAACATCGCTACTCAAACGCGCAAAAAGTGAAAAAAATAAGAGGAGGCAGTGCTTATATAGATGTCGGTATTTGTAGCGGTTTCAAGAAAACAATTACAAATGTACAGATTTGTGTGCAACTTTGTAGCTGTTGTTAATAAACCACTACAATATGCCAACATGTGTTATTTCTGTGATGAATAATGTAACACTTTGTTGCGGTTGTTCAAGAAACTGCAACAATATTACAAACTTTGTAGCTGTTTACTCTACAATTGTGACAAATATACGCAGAAATTGCAACCTTTTGTAGTGGTTTATTAATAACCACTACAAATTTTAACTTTTGTGTGATGGTTTTGTTTTACAAAACACTACAAGTCAACCACCACAAATGTGATGCCAAGTTCCCTACACAAAATAGCAACTAAAAATCCGTTAATGGCACTACATTTGTAGCAGTTATTCGAGCATAAAACCGCTACAACGTGTGACGCAAAATGTTTCCTCACTAAATCAATATAGATTTGTAGCGGTTGAGCTCAAAACTGCTACAATTTTGGTATTTTGAGTAGGTTTTTGCAATCGTTGCAAAAATGAGTTTTGATTTTCTGTAGTATGGATTGGGCATTATTGTTCAATAATACTAGGCATTTTTATCATTAGCATTAAAATAGGAACATACACGTGTTCTCGAGGTATTGTTTAAGGTAGCAAAAGAGAAGAATCTTATTTAATGAAACAATTACAAAATAGACTTGATTTCAAATTGGCGAACAATATTCCACATGATTAATGATAATTAAATTAAACAGGTTTTGATTGCCATAACTTGATCAAAACCCCTACTTGGTCATAATTCAACCATATAAACTTTGTCATGCCATTAGTTTCTTTAAACAAGAATCCTCCTCTTTGCCACCCCAATCAATAGGTTAGTGACATCTGCTTGTTCCTGTTTAACCCCACAATGATCTAAATACTTAAGATTAATGAACTCAGCACCCAACCCAAGAGTAGTGACATTTTAACCGTAGCAATGCTTGCTAAAGGAATTGGACATCTCAGTCCACATACTTCCAACACATAAAAATCACATAAGCCCTCTTAAGCTAGGGAGAGAGTAACCAAACAAAACAAACTTAGAAAAAAAACAAAATATGACATAAGTTAACAACTAGCTAGTATTCTAGAATTTTTGAATTGGTTAGTAACAAACAACAATAAACACAAAAAGAAGAGGCCAGAAATAAATAGCAAACCTAGACAAACTACAAGCACATAGGGCTTAGGGTGAGCTTTATGCATAAAGGAATGAGCTACCTAAGTCAAGGGAGTGCATTGCATGGTCAACAATGAAAACCCATCGATGTTGACGAAGACAATGAAGATCTCACATAGAAAGAATAGGGGTATTGAGGCCCATTGCAAGTAGCTCAAGGGAGAAATAAAATGGTAATGACAAACATACTTGTGACAAGAATAGAATAGCAACAAAAATGGCGAGGGAAGGGGATATTATGAGCACTACCATCCTACAATACTAGTTCAAGAGGAGAGAGCATGAAACTGAATGTGTGAGAGGTTATATATATTTAGGGTGGACTTTTGACACTGATTAAACCTAGAAACTAGTTTATATATAACATGTTGCACTGCATATCAAACAATCAATGTAGGTATTGATTAATACATCTCAGGTGACCACACCCAATGTAAATTTTAAACCAATGAAAAAACCTAAAAGACCTAGATCATAGTCATATGTTCTTTAAACTAGTGTGCATTTCTAGCTTTAGGGTTTGATATATATTAAAGGATAAGGAGAAAAATAAGAGAATAAAAGAAAAAATGCACAAAGATTATCAGAGAAACATAAAAATATTTATTTCATATTTATATTTGATAGGGGGCTCGAAGGCCGTTACAAAATATTAAAAAAAGATTATATATATTATGAAAAAAAATTCTATTCTTTATTAACTAGAGGAATAGGAGGAGGGGGCTTCTTCTTCTTCATAGAAGGAGGAGGCGGAAGAGTCATCCAGCTCATCATACTCGATGTCTCAATCATCAAGTAAGAGGTTAACTCTATTATTGAGGGCATGAAAGTAATCAGTGATATAGCAAAGGGCACATTCAATGGTAGTTACTATAATGAATAGTTAGTTGAATGGGATAGAAGAGGTGGTGGGGAAGTTGGGTGTGGAGGAGGAGGGAAGGGAGGACGCATGGGTAGCATTCTCTTGTGCTTCACCATTTTGAGGTTGCCGATAGTAGAAGAAAACTTTGTTAGAGAATAATAGTTGGGTTTTGAGCTTAAATAGATGATCATAAGACATGATGACTTTTGAAATCTAGATATGTTACTTTAGGGAATGAAAACAAAAGAGATAGGCTTGTCCCTTCATTTTGCCAATTTTCCTAACTTTAACACCCGTTCTTTGCCATGACTAACGTATATCACTTACTTTTACATTAGTTTACTAAATGTCCGCTGGATAGAGTAAATATTACATTGGATGCATACACAATAGGTGTAAACATTATATCATTATTTACAAAGATATTACTGTCTCATTTATTACATGGGTGGCACAATAACTAGTGTAAATGATGGGGTGTAAAAAAAAAGTTTTCTAGTAATGAAGATGAGGGTCCTGTAAATAAAATAAAATAATATCAGGGTGTTGGATTCATATGAAAAAAAAAACATTAGAGTGTCAGATACTACTTTATCCTAAAATTTATTATAATTCATGCTTAAAAACAACATTATTTATGGATCTCCATATGCACTAGTAGAAAATAGCTCAGACCATCCTTTCTTGACTAATGATGGAGCATATACAAGGGTTAGAAAGTATGATGAATGATAACTTTTGTAAATATTGATAGCTTTAATAGACTAATATGCATACATAAGGCCTAAAACATATTTTTTAAGACCGGTTATCTATATGACAAGTTTAAAATGCAATAAACAATAATGAAAAATAATATTTTAAATATATTTTAAAATCAATTCCTAAAATGGTAGGTCTAAAATATATATATATATATATTTTAGTTGGAATGTTTATATAACTGGTCTAGAAACTATTAAAAATAATTTTTCAAAAAATAATATTTACAAACGTATAAATGCAAAAGATAATTCAAAATCTAAAAATTTAATCTGACTTCATTCATAACCGCCTTTTTAAAACCAAATTTCATTATCTCCCCTTAAGCTTACTTTTGATCTCCTCCCCGGCTACTTCAAGCGCCATGAATTCTCCACCTTTATTTGCTAGCTACATCAATGTTGGCCTTCTTCTCTACACTTGTCGTCTCCTCCATGATATAGGTAAATAAAAATGAAGGAAAAATTAGGGCAGGTTGGAAGGCCAACTCGGCAACTTATTTTTGACGGATTTAGGTTGGCAAAATGAGAGCTCTCTTTGAAGCAAGCTTTTTCATGTTGGCTTGTAATGAATGGGCTGGGCTTAAAAAGATGCATATATATCCACGTTGAAAGGTATTGACCCGTCTATTCATTTCCAACAAAAGAAAAAGGGAAAATTTCAGTAAGGTTTAAATAGAAAAAAGTCTGTTAAAATCATAAAATTATTTTGAAATCTTAAGGGATTTCATTGCAAGAGATTTTATTTATTTAATTATCAAATTGCCTTTATTTTTCTTTTTAAATATGTATTGACAACTAAAATAGCAGTCATTAACAATTTAAGGTGTAATGATTAATATCTATTGTGCAAGTTATTAACAACACATTTTCTCAGGCATCACAAAATGTAATACATGAGTTGTTAATATCTGTTCTGATAGTTGTTAATCCTTACACTTTAAGTTTTTAACGATTGCGCTTTTAGTTGTCAATACATATTTAAAAAAAAAGAAGGTAATTTGGTAATTAAACAAACAAGATCTCTTATAATGAGGTCCCTGAGGACTTTAGATAATTTCAACGGGCTTTTTTCTATTTTATTCTCTTGAGTGGGACCTTATTGCGATTTTCTCCAAAGAAAAAGGCTTCCCTCATTTTACCATTTGCTTGCTTGAGAAACCCTACCCCCAACAGAAAAACCTTTTCTCTATGTTTTCTTGATAGGAGCTCGTAAAATGGGCTAGTAGTACAGATACGGACTACTCCACAATGGTACGGGTTGAAGTAGTCCATACCTTGTTGCTAGCCCATCTATAAATATTTATCATATAATTATATTTTTTACTTCATTTAATTCTATTTAATTAAAACAATGTTACCTTGATTTTATAGTTACCTTTTACATATTTTCTTCTTCCCCCATGAAGTTAGGAGTTAATAAAAATAAAAATAAAACTATAAATTACAAGTATTTAATACCCAAAGAAAAAGAAAAAGACATCATTTATAAACTAGTTGAAAATAAAAGATCAAATTTCAGAAGGTATTATGACTTGGAAAGAAGTTAAGTTAGTTTTCTTCTTCTTCTTTTTTACTTGGAAAGAAGTTAAATTAGTTTAAACTATGCAAGAATATCATTGATCTAGTTTTGTATAAATCACTATTTAAACTTATTCCCAAAAAGAAAAAAGAAATAGTGCAGTGCCTTACAAGCAGCAGGCCAGCCTCTACTCTTCATTCTTGGTCAAAGAACCAAGAAGGTCCTCTAACAATGGATCATATAAACACTTGAATTTGAACACCTATCTTTCACCCTGACCTTCTGTCATTAAAGACGATGACGAAGCAAGAGGCTAGCAAGGGCAAAATATTTTAGTTTTTTTAAATTTTATGATTAAAATTTTATTATTTAACACTATTGTTGGTGCGGGGTGAGGTGGGTTGGGCTTTAGCATGAAATGCTACAGTGGAACATTGGGTGAATCATCAATGTATCATTACAAACTCTTCACCAAGCCAATTCTTAAAACAGTTTACTAATGGCTTAAGACATATATCACTGTTTACAAACCAATTTGATTAAAATAATATAAGTATTGGGCTTCCATTTAGCTAACTTCCTTTAATGTATGCATGTGGCTTTGTGTATTGCTTAGGTGTTTGGTGATCTCAAAAATATTTTTAAAAAGCATTTTTTCATAAAACGACGTAAACTTCTCTATAAATTTATTTTGTAAATTGTAAAAGCACTTTTGAAACCATAGTTTGGTTTCTATCTAAACACTTCTTTAGTTTGAGACTTTCAAAATTTAAATTTTAAACCTCCCGTCACGTATGTTTGTCTTGGAAGATTTTCCAGCCGTGCAAGTAAGATTATGCTTCTTATGCTTCTTCTTTTCTCTTCTCTGACATCTTTTCCCCTGTCATACATCACAATCTCCTTTTCTCCTTGCTTGGATTGAGAGAAAATTAGGGAGGAGAGAAAACTAAAGAGAAAAACATGAGGAGAAACAAGTTTTCTCTTGCTTGGATAGGAGAGAAAATGTAGGAGGAAAGAAAAGTAGAAGAGAAAATCAGGTGGGCTCCATGCCTCATTTTCTCTCTAAATTTTCTCTCCATATATAGAGAGATTTGGGAAGGAAAATAAGACTTCCATGACTGCCCCTCCTCTCTCTTCCTCTCCATATTTATTTTCTTTTATTATATTTAAAAAGTTATTCACTTTTTTTTTTATCTTAAAACAATATTTTTATTAAATAATTTGGTTTGAAAATATAATAATATGAAAATATATACAAACCAGATAACTTGATTTTAAATTATTTGATGATGTTAATGTTAGTATAATTTTTCTATTGTAATATTTAATTTAATTTAATTGTAAATATGATATATTTTGATAAGGACATTTTAGTCATTTAGATATATGCTAATTTTCTTTCCTCTCTATTTTCTCTTATCCATCCAAGCAAGAGAGATGATTACAACTTCCCTCCAGTTTTTTCTTTTCTCTAGTTTCTCTCATCCTATTTTTTTTCCTCTCAACTTTTCTTCCCATCCAAGCATAGCATTTGTCTCCCTCTTACTCAACTCTGATTCAAAATCTCTCTGGCCAAGTATTAGAAGGTGATGTAAATTGGTTGCTTGGTGCCCCAGAAGTGTGTGGATAGCGTAGAGATACGCCGTCCATGGTGGTAGTGAGAAAGCAATGGAATGACAAGGTAAACCAACCCGCATCCCAGGCGTTTCTGTTCCTTTTCAATTTTTTTGCATAAAAATTTAGTTTTCTACCTTTCATTATCAGTTCTTCATTTTTTCCTTCCTCGCATCGCCGCCGCTAATCATGTCTCACTCTCTCCAAGTCACCGTCGCTTTTGTTTCTGGGTCCCACAATGTAAAAAAGGTTGTAATATTCTGGGGTACTTCCTTTCCTTCCTACCCTCTCCTCTTATTTATTTTCCTTATGTTTTCATTTTGGAACTGCATTTCAAAGAACACATTTCAGCGATTTTTTGAGTTCAACCATTGTTAGTGATGGGCTGGGAACTTTTACCCGATTACTATTTCAACCTAAAGAAAGCCTCTGATATTGCTTGTGGTCTGGGGATACACTAGGAGTGGGGTTTCATGGGTTACTGAGAGGGAGAGCTCAAATCATATGAAAAGGTGTGAGAAAAACAACCCATAGAGTTGGAAACAGAGAGCAAGACATAGGCTCAGGCAAATCACACAGGAAAGTCCATTGCTTTCTACTTCACCAAGAAAATGAATGGTGGTTCATCTGTTTTAGTGTGAACTATCTCTCTCCAACCCAATAATCATTTGGGTGCGCTTATTGGAAGTATTTTCTCTCAGATTCATGAATCAAATACTTAATCCTAAATATATCCCATCAGTTTGTTACAGCTAATGCTCCCATCACAAGAACTTTCATTATCACCTCGGTGCTTTTTACTATCTTCTTTGAGATCAAAGGTCGTTATCACAGACTGAGATTGCATTATGAGGTGATCTTCCTAATTTAATTGATCTATTTTTATTTTCTCTGATTAAGTGCATGGTGTCAAATAAATTCATTAATAGATATCAATGCAATTGACGATCAAATTGATATTTTTCATCTTCATTATATTATATTATTAAACTGGACTGGCTGTTGGGCATTTCAATATAAAAATTACGTCCGACGCCTGAGGATATTATTATTAATCCCTGAATGTGCAGTTTTTCGTTTTCTTTTAAAATGGGTCACTAGTACTTTTTGCGTGAAAGTCGTCAATTTTTTATGCTAAGGTTGGGACTGATATAATTTTCATTTGGTATAAATCAGAGCTTCATTATAGACTTTGTTTTCCTTGTAAGTTGTTTTTATAAAAAGAATCATCTGACTGATGTTGATTTCCATTAAAAATGCAAAGAGTAAAAGACATGTGTATCTCATACAATTTCTGCTTCCCCTTACCCTATATTGCTCCCTCTCTCTAGAGACATATTTGGAAAGCTTTGCCTATGAAAATTGATTATGTCCACATTTGCTTTTTCAGCAACTCCAGAGTTAATCTTTGGTTTCCTCTGGAGGTTTGGCTGTGGCTTCAAGCAATAGCAGTAGCAACAGTATAAGAGAACCTGATCAGACACCAACATGGGCTGTTGTAGCTGTCTACACTGTTTTCATCTTAATTTCATTAACCTTAGAAAAGAGTCTTCACAGAGTAGGATCGGTACGTCAAGACTGTCAATGAAACCATTGTACTTAGTACTAAGGTTTTGCTTTTGCTTTTTTCCGATGTTTTAACTGTTTCACCTCCAACAATTTTTATTACTTGCTTCGACCTGCTAAGGAAGCGTTGTGGCTTCATATGTTCGTGTCTTGGAAAGGAGGTCCTTTTATCATCATCATTATCAACACTCCCTTTTCCTCCCATCAATTCTGTCCCAAAATTGACTCTGTTTTCTTTTCCTCTTGATGAAGCCGCGAATTAGGTGATACAAGGCAAGTTGTTGACTCTGTGTTTGATACATCATTGCCCTGGAATGTTCAGTTTAATAGATTCAACCCTCTTCAAATTGCAACGCATTTTCTATTAACGTGGTTGTCATGTCTTAATAAAATTGAACCTTTTTGGCTGTTAGCCATAGTGGAACTTTTTGAGAACATTTTATAGTACTATTTTATTTCTAAATATAAGACTTATTTTGTAGTGTAATTTAGGATTGGAGGAATACTATACCTCTGGTCCTAATTATAAAACCTTGTTTGTTATAAATGAGATCTTATAATTAGGACAGGAGGTAATAATGTATAACTTTGGATCAAAGTCATTAGAATGTCAGTGTCTTCAAATTGTTCAGATTCCTGGACAGCACTGGAAATAATAGTAATACACATAGCAGGAGAGTCGGTCCTCATAAGTTACTGATACAGATCTTGATACCATTTACATATTGTATTACTTCCGGTGTTTTACGTAAGAGTTTTTTTGATTTTTATTTTTATCCTAAATATAAGATCCAAATTTATTTTGTCTTTTACATTGATCTATTTTTTCTAAGATGATCCTTATAATAATGATAGTTATAACTAATACATTTGATTATTATTGATATTTTAGAAAAGACAATATCTATTTATTACAAATAACTAGCTTAACTAATTTTTTTAATCTACTCAAATTAGTTAACTAACTCTCATATTAAGGAGTGGTAGTAGTATATAATAATAAACCTATGCTCTAGTACCATGTTAACAAGATGTAAAAAGGAAATAATAACATAATCTTTAGAGGGAGCAACCAAGGCAACACGATGAGGATTATGATCATCACACCAATGGAGGTATAAGGTAAGAACCAAGCTAACTTTCCTTTAGGTGAGAATCAACCGCCGTACACAATTAAATTGTATTACATTTGATCTTTCATATAAAAGGTAGTTGACTTATTTGAATAGATTAAAAAAATTAGTTAAGTTAATTATTTGTAATAAATATGTGTTTTCTTTCCTAAAATACTCTTGCTAATCAAATGTATTAGTTAAAATTATCATTATTACGAGGACTATATTAAAAAGTAGATAAATATGAGAAACAAAGT
The DNA here is from genome assembly GCF_004799145.2 of Neltuma alba. Taxonomy (NCBI): domain Eukaryota; kingdom Viridiplantae; phylum Streptophyta; class Magnoliopsida; order Fabales; family Fabaceae; genus Neltuma; species Neltuma alba. Next base: position 42,640 of record NW_021636801.1, read on the forward strand.
GGATTAAGATTTTATATTTAAGATCAAATTAAAAATTAAACTAACTCTTATGTTAAAAATTGAAAGTAGTATATTCTAAACTCCTTTTATATTAATGTCAAGGTTATCAACTAAAAAGGTGAGTCACGCCCATAGCTAACTAATCACCTTGACTAATTCAATCTTCCAACAACTCATACAAAATGATAAATAGGGACTAAATTCCAAAAAAAAATCCCATAAAATGTAATATTCAAGCAATACAATTTTCCCAAGAACTTAACAAAGGTTCCCAAGTCAATTCCTTCTAATATTTTATTCTCGTGACACCCTTCTACTCTAATAGTCAGATATAGTATAGCAGCCATTGTTTCATTTCGTTAAGTTTCTTTAAGCCATCCCACCTATCATCTTACATGTGTATGTATATAAATATATCCCAAATTGTTTCTCCATTTCATGACTTAGAGTCAGCTATAATCATACACCCCAAAGCATGGCTTCTTCTTCCATACTCTCCTTCTTCTCCCTCCTCTTCCTTTCCTTCTCTCTCATCTCCACCCACGTTACCAACTTCGACATAGTCAACAACTGTCCTTATACAGTCTTGGCCGCTGCTAGCCCTGGTGGCAGTTGCCGCCTCAATCAGGGCCAGAGATGGAATCTCTGGGTGAATCCGGGAACCAACATTGCCCGCATCTAGGGTCGCACGGGTTGTAAATTTGACTTCAGTTGTCGCGGTCACTCTAGATCGGAGACTGCATCGGCTGGGGTGTTCCTCCGAACACACTTGCTGAATTCGCCTTAAACCAATTTGCTAACCAAGATTTCTATGACATATCTTTAGTGGATGGCTTCAATATTCCCCTGGATTTCTACCCTCTGAACGAAGGATGCCACAATATAAGGTGTTCGGCAGACATTAAAGGAAAATGTCCTAGAGAATTAAAGGCACCTGGGGGATGTAACAATTCGTGTGCAGTGTTTAAGACAAATGAATATTGTTGTACTAATGGACCAGGAACCTATGGACCAACGAAGTATTTGAGGCTCTTCAAACAAAGATATCCTGATGCTTATAGCTATCCTCAGGATGATCCACCAAGCACTTTCACTTGCCCTGCTGGTTCTAATTATAGGGTTGTTTTCTGTCCATTAGGTTCTTCTCATATTCATCTTGAACGCCTGGAAGCTCGAGCACTGAGTATTGATAACGAGTAATATACATACATACATATATGTGTGTGTATTTGTGTGTATATTCTTTAGGAAGATGAGGATTTCTATCTGCTAATGAAAGCTTTACTTTTGTGCGTCGCTTTGGAGTTTGTGGTGTGATGAAGTGAGTGTTAAGACTAAATAAATGAAAGGTTATGGATCTATTTAGTCTTTATGCGTAAGCTGAAGTTGACTTTCTTGTTAACTTTTCATCAAGATATATATATATATATAAAATATGATTGGATTGGCCAAATAAGAATTAATATAAAGGCCATATAAGATATATTGATATAAAATTTAGGGTTAATATAAATTTTGGTCCCTGAAATTTGGGCCTATTTTAGTATTGGTCCCTGAAATTTAAAATCCATGGTATTGCTCCCTCAAATTATATCTGTTTTTGGCTGTTGGTCCTTGATAGCTTCAGGTCAACAAATTCGGCTGAGTTGGCATTAACTCCGTTAACATATGATGTGGCATCTGACTTGGCAACTAAAGCTTGATGATGTGGTATGAGCATGGGAAGACTGACTTAGACAACAAGGGAAAATTAAAAATAAAACGAGTTGAGGCAAGATGCATACTAGTTGCACACACCAAATACTCTGGGTTTCAATTAGGGCACAAAGCAGGAAGACAGTCAAAGGTTCAATAGGAGTGAAGGTTGAAGCAAGTAACGAAGGCAAGAGGAGGAGTAGTTAGAGGGAGAGCAACATCGGCAAAGGCAGAGAAATTTGGGGATGGCAGTAGGAGGTTCAATAGGAGCAAAAGTTGATGCAGGTGACGTAGGCAAGAGGAAGAGCAGTTGGAGCAAGAAAAATGTTGACAAAGGTAGAGAAATTTTGCAAAGGTAAGAGGATGTCGGAGGAAGTAATTTTTTGTGCAATCTCGTCTTGTAGTAGTCACATACCAGACTTGACCTTCGAAACTCTTCTTTTGCTGTGGTGAAGTTTAATAGCTTCTAGTAGAAGCTCATCCTCACATAGCATGGGGAGAAGAGTGGGTGAAAGGAGTGGCCAAAGATGCAGATGTGGAGATGAAGTTATAGTGCTCACTTCATGGATAGAGCAAAATTATGGCAGAAGATTTCTTAATGCCCAAATTTCAAGGTTAGCAAGTGATATGTTTAATTTGAAATCTGAGTGAGTTGCCGGCCTTTTGAACTTCTCTCACGAATTTAATAGATTCAATTCATATGTTTCATATTTAGGAGAGATGGGCATGCAATTACTTTGATTGGCTTGATGAACCAATTGAAAATCCAATGTTGGATGAGTCAAAGAAAATGAAGGAAGAGAATATGGAGTCTCGAAGGAGGCTGAAGAAATTGAAATGGATAGTTTATGCTATGGTTGCTGTAAATATATTTTTGTTGTGTAAAGTGCTGATGTAGCAACAAACTTGGCTTGTTATTTTTGCTGTCTCATGAATTTATGGTTTAGAATGAATTATGATTATGATGTAGCAGGAAGTTGAAATTTCAATGGTTCTTGTAAACTTTTATTTTCCATTGTACTTCCCCACGTGAATTTGACTGCAATATATATGGAAACTCTGTTTTGTAAACTGGAGGATTGGCTATATATATATATACATATTCATGTAAACTTAGCATATCTAATGATGAAGTGAAGAAATCGATCAATTATATACATAGTTCATTGGCAAAGTTGTCCAAGGTATACAAACTTTGTCGTGGGTGGTGCAATTGATCTATGAGAATAAAGAGGGAGATTAAATGACAATCTACAGCTAACAGATGTAATAATGGATTTGAAGATTTAGCTGTAGGAAAATGGCAGGTTTAACTTTGTTGTTTTGCTACAGGAAATATTTATTTTCAATTGGGTAAGATCATATAGACAGTGCCTCTGGTATTTTGTTCCATTGCAGGAAAATGGTACGTTCAACTCCGTTATAGGAACATTAAACCCAGAAGTTTTCTCTCCCCACCAGTGGAGGATGAATTTCCTGTGATATCATTATTACATCCTGATGTATTACACAAGTTCGGAGGGCGGTCAGACATTGGAAGAGGTGAATCAATAGACCAAGGTGTGAATTTTCATGGCATTCATCAGGTAAAAACCGAGACGTAACCCTACCATCTAACTTATTATCATGATCATCGACCTCATTAACATAATAAGTTGTGAGTCCGTTAAATTCCAAAAAATACTTAAACATTAGACCCAGAAGCTGTTTTATGGGAACAAAAATGAAATTGTCCTCATGCCTTCACTTTTCCAGGTGCTATAGAAACAAATGCATTGGGGTTGGGGTAACAAAGATTAACATAGGGCACCTGTAATAGACACAAGAGATAAACTACTTGTAATGAGCACAGCTACTGAAACGCACAAAATATATCTAATGGTTTTAAATTTTCCTTATATATACAAAATACATAGCATCACCACCATGTCATAAAATACATATATGGTTGACTAAATAAGTAGCATAACCACTACAAGCAAGTCACAAAATACAAAGTGTCTTACCCTGTGACTAATAAATGATGTGGTTTTCAAAATAGGCTTCACAAAATGAATAGCATTGTTACCATAAGTAATATGGATTTTGTTCACAAAATACTTAAGTATTCAAGTCACCATGACTAATGAACCCTAAGGTTGACTACTCCCTAGAGGATTTGACACAACTGACTCTTGTGTGGAAGAAGTTTGTTTTCTTTTGATTCGAAGCTTGTCAGGTCTCCTTGGTTCCTTGCAAGTTTGTCAGTTATGTCCTTGTTTCCTATAATTAGAACATTGAAAAATATGATATTGTTGTCTCTTATTTTCACCCATGGATTGTGTCCTTGTTTCTTCATCTGGTCTCTTCTTTCTTTTCTTCGGTGGCCTGCCAAGACATTTATGATAGGCTGGAGGATCAATAGGCTGATTGTTAGCTTTCTCCCACATTGGCTCACCATCGATCGGCTTGATAATAGGAGAGTAACAAGCTACATATGATTGCAATGTCAAGTACTTGTCCACATAACCCTATGGGTCCTCCCTCTTTGCATAAATGCAAGCAACTACATGTCTATATATAAGATAAACACTGATTAGATATCAAACTACATGTATATAGCACATGTATATACCCTTGTGTATTCTATTGTCCGTATTTAATAATAGTGACTGCACATGGATCCTATTAATGTTGTTCACATGTAGTATTGTTCAGATTTAATAATATTTAGAATGTTATATAATGATGACAACACATGGATCCTAATAATGAAACCAGAAGGCAGCAACAAAACCAGAATATCATAAATGAAAATAAACATCTAAAGTAGATGGCAATAACGAATCCAACCAATTAGTATTATTTTGCAATAGTCTTCGACCCAACAATGAACACATTTATTTGCCAATTCTATAACAGAGACCAAAAGAAGCAATGAAAATTTGCCTGCATGGAATACCATTAAGTTGCCACCAGTAACAACTGCATATTTTGGTGGTGAGATCAACCTTAAACTTATGACTATTGCTTGACACCTCATATCAATTATGGCATGTATATCTAACCTCCCATTTTCAACATTCTTGAACTTCTTTATCTAATCGCTTCTGAGGCATGGGCACACAACTCCCTTGTCATGATACTTTTCAGCTTTGACACAATTTTTAGCAAAACGCGTCATCAAATATGTTCTTATCCAATCAAGCAAGCTTATGATTGGAAGTTCCCGTGCCTCTAACAAGCGTCCATTGAAAGACTTTATGATATTGTTGGTGATTATATCACATTTGCAATACTCCTCAAAATGAGATTTGGTCCAGCAACTTGGAGGGATTGCCATCAAGTGATCATGAGCTCCACTGCAAACAGCCTTTAACTCATTCATCCGGTCCCTCCATTTAGATTTCATAGTGGCCTTTGTAGCGCAAAGAACTAAATCACGAATGACAGTTCCTCCCCCATGCTTTGCCTTAATATTAGAATACAAGTGGCGAATACAAAACCGGTGTTCGGCACCTTCAAGTAACTCCTCAAATACCGGAACAAGACCCTGCAAGACACAATTGGTTAAGTATTTAACAAAAAAGTTAATTAAAAAAAATTAATACAACCAAATTGAAAATAAATATTTCTATCTTACCTTTCGCTGGTCGAACATAAATGCCTGCCACCTTTCTTACATACCACCAATGTCATCAAATAGATTATTTAGAAACCACATCCATGAGTCTCTACTTTCAGCCTCAACCACAGTCCATGCTAATGAAAAGTATTAGTCATTAGCATCTCATCCCACGGCAACAAGTAATATTCCTCCATATGGACCCTTCAAGAAACACCCATCCAATCCAATGATAGGTCTACAACCTGTTAGAAATCCTTGCTTCATAGCTCATAAGCACTCATATATTCTCTTGAATACCGGAGCATGGTCTATGTAAAGTTGATCAGTAACTAAGGCAAATGATGTTCCCAGGTTACATTTCCTAACTTCATTGTAGTAGTCTCTCAATTTATGGTACTGCTCCTTGTAATCACCATGAATAATTGCCTTGGCCCTTTTTCTAGCCATGTAGGCCTTCCACACTGATACATCAACTATGCAGTGATCTCTAAGTGACGCAAAATATCTGCTAACTTGATGGACTTGTTTCTCTTCATGATGTCAACTATCTTCTCCACAATCCACTTATAGCTAGCATTCTTGCCCTTTATAGAAACCCCATATGTATGCTTAGATGGGACTGTCTTTAACCGATAGGTCAATTCACCCCTTACTTGGCTCATAAAGATTAACCAATTACCTTCCTTTTCTACACATCTCACCCAGCACCTAACTTTATCATTCTTTAAAAATTTCACTTCATATCCGTGCAACAACGTATACTCCCAAATGGCATTCTTAAACTGACCAATCGAGCTAAACTCTATGCCTAACACAAACTTAAACTCTTTGCACATCTTCGCTGGATCATATTTAACATTATCTACTTTACCAATTGTGTCATCTTCTTCATCACTTGACCTTTCCCCTTCAATTTCCTCAGACTCATGATCAAATAACAAGCTTAATATATCTTCCTCCCTTACTTTAGTCGTGTTATTTTGCCCTATCTCATTAGGTTCTTCTCTTATACACTGTGAACTATGAACAACTTCATCTAGCATATCGCTTACTCCCACATCAATGATTTTTGATAAATAATCATCATCAACCTGCTCGTCTTCACTGTTTTTAAGGTTTGAGAAATCAAACCTTGAGTTCGTTTTACTCTCTCTCTCTCTACTACTTTCACAAATCTTACTTCTCTCTTCCTCCCCATCCATATTTAACTTGAAGAGCAAAATAATAATCTAAAACAGAACACAGAACTAGAGCAATACAATACATAAAGAATCACCGCCATTCTACTTCATTATGCACAAAAATAGAGCATACATATCAACAAAGTGAAAAACCCAACCATACTGATACACAACAACACAGTCACAGCTCGCAGCAACAGGTTAATGCCCCAAAATACAACCAAACAAAATAAAAATTCATTTAATCATCATATCGCAATCTTTCCATTCAAGCAATAAGAACAGAGCATACTTAAACAATCACCATGCAAGAACAACAACATCACACGAATAAGAACAAAGCATGCTCCAGATCAAATGCACCACACCTCTCAAATATACACCGATCAAACAAAAAATTAACAGAAGCAAACATGCAGAGCTTGACAAAACATTGTTATGCTTCAACCAACAAAACTCGTCGAAAACGTTTTGTTTTCTTACACTGCACTACTTACTACCACAATGCGTTAACAAATACAATAGATTCTCACATTTCAACTGGCAAAACTCACCCAAAATACTATTATCGTTTCTTCCCTCGGTGACCCTCGGTAAATCACGTTCCTCTGGCGACGAACACGTCACAGTTCTCCGGCAAGTGTGGGTCCGCTTTACTGTTGACCTAAACCCTTTTTCCTCTTTCTTTTCTTGTTTTGTTTGTCTTTTTTACCACAACTCATGGTGTCTGTTTGTTTAATATTCAGCATATTTATTTTTAATTTTCCCTCATTGTCTAGGTCAGCCTTCCCTTGCTTATACCACATCATCAAGCTTTAGTTGTCAAGTCAGATGCCGCATCATATGTTAACAGAATTGGTGCCAACTCAATCAAATTTGACGGCCTAAAGCTATCAAGGACCAACAGCCAGAAATGGCTATAATTTGAGGGACCAATACCATGGATTTTAAATTTCAGGGACCAAGACCAAAATGGGTCCAAATTTGAGGGACCAAAATTTATATTAACCCTAAAATTTATTAACAAATATTTCTATGTATGATACAGTGTTTTAAAACTTATTGTAAAAAATTATATATAAATATATGAAAACTAAATTACCAAAATACATACTCCTTCTTGTGCGTTTTATAAGATCTCAAAATTTGAATTAGTTTAATTCTTTTTCTAAGATCCTAGTTAGAGGTGTTTGAAGTTGGAAATTAAATACAATTTTTATCAATTTTGTTTCTGATTAATTTTCTATTCTCTCTTCTCATCTTTTTCTTATATTATATTTTCTTTTATTTTTTATCTCCTTAGTATTTCTCTCTCTCTCTCTCTCTCTCTCTCTTATTTGCTCTTTTATTGAATAAGGACATACTTAAAAAAATTTAATTTTCATCTATTCATAGTTTTTAACTAATTTTAATTTTTTCTTAAACTACTCAATTTAGTTGAAAGGATCTGACCAGAGGAAGTATGAATAAAATGTTAAGCATGACTTTTGAGTAAAGATGTTACATATAATTTATTAAATATAAAAAATTAAAAGAACTAGGTGAGCGACCCTCCATTATTCTACAGACTTTTAGAAATGTTATTATATTATTGTTTCTGAATATTATGACTGCTAATAAATTTCATATCTTATAATTTATATTGATATTCTGACCAAAATTATCAAATATGTAATATTAATATCAGTGTATAATTAATAAAATCTTAATCAACTCTTTTTTTCCCCTCAAAACAATGTCAATGTTATTTGGCAGAGGTGACAACTGAACACCCACTGTGATCAAGTCCATGTAGCCAGAATGTGTGTTCGCGCAAACTCTTGTACTATATCTATCAATACACACGCGAACGAGTTGAATATAGTGAAAAGATTTATTAATGTCCCGCAACGTCGCAAATTAATATTCACATTTTCATTCGAAGAGTCGCTTATCCTTTAAGCAATCTTATTCGAAACTATCCATTAGGCTGCCCGTTTAAGGCCTTTTAAATGAAGCACCGGTCTTGTATTTGAAGAGGTTTAAAAAAAATTGGGTTTAACAACTCTGAAATGAAAAGGTTAGCCTTTTAGGATTGAGAGCCAGTACTTTTAAACTCGCCTATTTTTTTGATTATTATTAAGATGTTTATACAATTGTGAATCAATCTTTTATGGACAAGTTTTGAACTAGAAAATTATTTAGAAGAATCAATACTTAAGTTAGATAGTTGGAAAAAAATGTGTCTTGAACTAATGAAAAACAATAAAAATCAATTTTCAGTTTTTTTCAAGAATGACATCTGATATTGTTAGCATTTCAATCATTATAGTAGGTAGAGAATATTATTTTACTATTAGTTTACATGTCTTAACAAAGTATATACATTCTCTTATTCTAACAAATACTAGGCTCTTATTTGTACTCATAACTATTGCATAGTTTTACTTTATATAAGGATGATGAAAGCAAAATTTTGATATTTTTGTCATTGAAAAAGAGTATACTTGTAGTGAAGAACAATCAAATATTATTAATCTTGATGATGATGATGAAAATAAAGATGAAGGAAAATAATCATGTTACTTTTGTTAATTCTTTTTTTTTTTTGATACACGAAGAGAGGGAAGCCCTCCAACTAAGATCCTATGTGTCGCCTCACGTCCTCATGCAGGATATTGCCGATCTCCAATATGGGTGTTTCCATTGGGTGATATCCCTAGGCAGTAGTTAGAGCCGTCTTCACGAGTATATCTGCAGACTGCAGCGGCGTTCGCGTTTCTATTGATATGGGCAACCTCAAGTTCCCATTCTTGCTTCTGTAGAGCTTTGAGTTTTGTTAGGAGCCCAACACAGGGGTGGTCGCTAATGTCGTCCAGGTTAAGTAACTACACCACCTCTAGTGCATCCGTATCTGCAATGAGTCGTCTTTCTCCTCTATCCCATGCCATTTTCAGACCAAGCAATAGGGCCCATAGTTCATGGAGACTGTTACCTCCTTCAACGTGAAACATGAAGCCTAATATGAACACACTAGTTTCGTCCCGTAGCAGTCCACCGCTGTTTGTTCCATTATTCAGTGACCAAGCCTCGTCTATGTTGAGTTTTTTCCAACCCTCAGTGGGTGCTGACCATCCTGTTTGTCGGTCATTCACTTGGTGCCCGTTGATTCTTGTGCTTGCTAGTTTCTATCGTGCTCGGGCGATGCTCTGTATTATTATCATGGCTTTGGATATTAAAGTCTCATTGCTCATATGCTTCTGTTTGAAAATTTGAAGGTTGCGCTGCTTCCACAGTAACCAGCATATCGTTGTGAACAAACTGCTCCATTCTCACTTCTATGTGGGCATTTCTTCCGAGTGTTCTCCTGAATCCAAGTTGTCAAGTTTCCATCAAAGAACTTTCTACGTATGGCTGTGGGAATTACGATACTCCACAGCTGTTTGGTCTCTCTGCAATCACGCAGCACATGAATGGTAGACTCCGAGGAGCAGTTGTACCACATGCATAGGTTGTCATTTGTCATTCCTCGGCGAGTACTCTCCTCGTTAGTCAGCATCTTGTTTTGTACGGCTAGCCAGAGGAAAGATTTGCATCTATGCATGGTGTCAATTTTCCACACTCGTTGCCAATTCACCTGTCTATCTTCTCGTTCTTTGTTAATCACGCTATAGGAACTTTGGATGGTGAAAGATCCATGTTTATCATGCTTCCAGCTAACACTGTTGGTCGAAGGGTTCAACATACAACCATCCTTAACAAAACACCATGCTGCTTTAATCCTTGACCAGGTATTCGATCCAGGGCGAGCTTGGTTTATGGTTGGAAGTAGGTTGTCTCCATACTTGTATTTGGTACGTATCACCTATACCCATCAGTCATTTGGTTTCCTTATGAGATTTCACCCGAGCTTAGCCATATAAGCCAAGTTTTGCGCCTTCATTCTTTTGAATCCCAACCCTCTGTTGCCCTTAGTCTTACAGACACTCCCATGCCACCAAGTGTGGCCGCCTTTTCTTTGTCGTGGAACCCCATAAGAAGTTTCGATTGAGTTGCTCGATCTCATTACAGGTAGTGGTTGGTAGTGAAGCAGTTTGCATGGTGTATCCTGGCATTGCTGAAGTTATAGAGTTAATTAGAGTAGCTCAGCCCGCAAGGGAGAGTGAGTTGATTTTCCAATTCCCTAAATGTTGTTTCACTTTATCCACCACCTCGCGAAAGCTTGCGGCAGACACCCTTTGATGATATAATGGTACCCCTAGATACTTTCCTAGGTCGGCAGCCATCTGGAACCCGAGTAAGGTGCTTAATTTATTTCTTCTTGTGTGATTGATGTTCTTGGAGAAAAACACCCAGGTTTTTTCCAAACTGACTTTCAGTCCCGAGCTTCGACAGAACGTGTCCAAGCAGTTTCGCACCTATATCGCTTGAGAGGCACAAGCTTTCACAAATAGCATAATATCATCAGCAAAAAAAAGGTGCAAGAGTGGGGGGCTTGACTTACAGAGCCGTATAGGCAGCCATGTACAGGATTCTACTCATTCCTGGATTAAGTGTGCCAGTTTTTCCATGCATAAGACAAAAGGGTAGGGTGAGATTGGGTCTCCTTGTCTCATGCACACCTCTGCTGGGAGTGAAGGAGCCAGCAACTTTCCCATTCCAAAGGAGTTTCATAGTAGGCGATGAGATACACCCAAGAATAACTTCTATGAGATGGCTAGGTAGATTTATCTCCCGGAGACAATTCCTCAGAAAGTGCCAATTAAGTCTATCATAGGCTTTTTCAATATCAATTTTAATGGCCATAAACCCTTTTTTTCCTGTCATATTGCGCATAGAGTGCACCACCTCTTGGGCTATCACAATATTATCTGAATTGTGCCTTCCCGAGACAAAGCTCATTGATTTGGACTGATTAACTTTGGTAGGATACCTTTTAATCTGTTTGCCAAGACCTTCGTGATCATCCTAAACACCACATTGCAGAGGCTAATGGGTTGAAGGTCCTTAACTTCCTCTGGGCACTCTTTCTTAGGGATTAGTATGATAAGAGACTCATTTATGTCTTTGGTCAAAGTTGGTTCACGCCACAGTTTTTGGATCAGGTCGCACACGGATTTTCCCATGTGGGCCCACTGGCTTTGGTAAAATAAGGCATTCAACCCATTTGGTCCTTGCGCCTTTAGTACTCCCATATGAAATATAGTATCCTTTATTTCAATATCAGAAATATCGCGACCCATCTCGCTCAAGTCTTCAGTGTCAATAGGGGGGAATACAACGCTGTACTAGAGCTGTACATGGTGGGTCTCCTCCTCTTCGTACAGAGTTGTGAAGAAGGATAACACTCGGGCCTGAATAAGCTTGGGGTCATAGAGCCAAGCATCTCAATGATATCTTAGTGCACCTATAAAATTTCATTTTCGACATCCATTGGTACATATATGGTAGTAGCGAGTATTTTTATCCCCATTTACTTGCCATTCACTTCTAGCTTTTTGTGCCCATATTAGTGACTCTAAAAGTGTTTCCTCAAGTTCCTGCCACAGCTACTGTTGGAGTTTCTCAAGTTTTGCAGTTAAGCCGTAATTCGCCACTGCTCTAGAGATGCCATTAAGCCGATTTATGAGCCTTCTTATTCGAGTCCCGGTAAAACCAAAAACCTGTTTGTTCCATTCGGTACATGCAGTGGTGAATCTTGAGATGTTCTTAGTCTAAGGGTTGTTCCCTATCCAGTTTTCTTGAACAAAATGAGGGAATCCATCATGGAGTACCTAAGCTGCAAGGAAGCAAAATGTGCAGGTACCTTTACATAGTTGCGACAAACCATCTATTTGAAAGAGCAAAGGTCAATGATCAGATTTGTACTAGGGGAGGTGAGTTACTGTGGCATTTGGGAAGTTGTGCAACCACCTATCCAACCCCAAGACTCGGTCAATACAACTTGCATTGCCTATACTTTTCCACGTGAACGGGGGTCCTATGAAGCCCAGGTCTGTGAGGCCAACCGAGTCAACGAAGCGATAGAAGTCTCGGTCAGGTTCTTTAGTCTCTCCGTCGATAGTAAGGTAGCATTGAGGTCACCTCTAATACACCAAGGCCCTTGCATTCTACCAGCTAAGTCTGTTAAGGGTTACCATAAAGCTTGTCGCTGTGAGGACCGAGGGCTTGCGTAAACACATGTCATTTCCCAGGTTCTGTGGTCTATGCTTTCAATTCGTAAATGAATGAATTGCTCTCCATATTCTAAAACTTCCACCTGCTTGAGCTTGTCTGACTAAAGGCACCAAAGGCCACCCTTGTATCCATCCGCATCCACTAGGTGCATATTTCGTAGACCCAGCTACTTGGCTATCTGCTTAGCCTTATTACCACGACATCTTGTCTCAAAGATGGCAACAAAGTCCAACTCGTGTAGAGAAACCAGTGCATGAATCAATTTTAGAAATGAGCGGGCCCCTGTCCCACATGTGTTCTAAAAGAGAGCATTCATTGGGAAACCAAATCATTAGGGGAGGCTACAGGCCTCGGGTTATCCTCAGAGTTCATAGTCGAAGCCATGTGAGCATCCAAGTGCATGGAGTTACCGTGATTTGGGGCCAAGCATGGTGTATTCTCCTCTAATGGGCCCATTGCACTTACGCAGCCTAGTTCTTGTTGCTTTTCTTCTTGGGCTTTCTGTCCGTAGCTCGTGTCTGGCTGTATGTTGATTATTTGGTCATTCATCAAGACTTCAAAGGAGTTTATAGAGGCCACGTGGGTGTCTCCATCAACCTGAGCTGATTTATTCCCCTTATGTGCTCTAATTTTAAGAGCCTGTGAATTTTCTTTGTCATGTGGGTGTCGTTTGATCGCTACCTTTCTCTTTATTCCCACTGGGGCCCATTCATCTTTATTATTGTGCACTATTTTCCCAAATCTACGCTCATCTTCTCCTCTCACATCCACTCTTTCATCCGTACGAGGTCTATCCTTGGAGATATCCCTTGGGCCACATGTCCCTACTCCTTGCTGACTGTTACTTTGAGAGTTCACTCCCTTTTTAATGCTCTGCGAGCTCGACGCCCCTCGAATCTTTGTATTAAATGGTTTCTTCCCAAAATCTCTCTTGACTAACATATGAGGTCTGTAATCTCCTCCTTTTGATCTGCCTTTATTTTCCTAGGGTTGCGGTGTTTTCCTATTGGGTTTCGCTTCTTCAATGGGTCACTCAGCTATTTGCTTCTGGTTGTCCATGGGAGTTTCTTCGTTCTGCTTCTCCGACCATCTCAACATACAATGATCCATCCGATGACCATAGGTGCCACAATGGAAGCATACTAAGTGAAGACCTTCATACTCAATGTTTCTCTCTTCACCAAAATGGTCAAAACTCAGTAACAGTGGTTGTTCCAAATCCAACTCAACACATATTCTGGCAAACCCACCCTTCTCAGAGAAAGCCATTGTCCTATCTATCTTGAGGGTCTTCCCCACTAGATTACCAAGCCTTCGAAGAGATTCCACATTGTAGAGTTCTGTTGGGAGGTCCGGGAACCGGATCCAAGCAGCAATGCGTTTTTGGTTATCTGCCTTCCAGGGGTTAAAATTTGGACGCTACCTGTGGAAAAGTAAATAGTGGTCCACAATCATCCAGTGTCCCTCTTGGAGAGCAAAATCTCTATCCTCTGGAATGGAGAAAGAAACGATAAAGTATCCATTGTTCAGGGGTGTCACCTTGATAGGATCCTTCGCCCACATCTTCTCCATCTGCCCCCTCATAAATCCCACACTAAAGGTCTTTCCTAACAGCTTCACAATCAGTGAATTAATGTAAGGTTTGCACCGCGCAGCATATTCATCAGCCGTAAACTTCAGCGAAGGAATGATGCCCTTCGTCTGCTATATGACCTTCTGTTCCTCTTCCCCTTCTTCACTCATCATCTCCTCTTCTTTTTTCTCCTCTGTCTCCTTCATACTGCATTTTTCAAAGTACCTCTTCCATCTGCTCAATGCTTCCATCGCTGCCTTATTTATTTCCAAGAATCCTGTTTTGCCCAGGCTCAGTAGTTTGTCTTTGTAGGAGATGCCACTGCTACCAGCAATCTTTGGGCCCCGTCCCTCCTGTCCCAGCTTTGTCCATGTCTTTGGTGGGGCACTGCTCTGAAACACCATCTTAGGCCAGCCTCCATCCTCTTCGTTCACTCCTTCGTTATTGCGCTCTCTTCCACCATTCTCTCATCCCTCACTCTCTCGTCTACCGCTCTCGCTCTCCATTTTTCTTTCCCTTTTTTCACTTTGTTACTTTTGTTAATTCTTAGCTGCTTGGTTTACATCTTTCTGCTTCCTTGTTTTATTTGGTTTTGGTTTTTTGGAGTTTGGACAATAGTTTATAACTATTTGATGTCTTTTTCTATACACTATTAGTTTATTTTACTAATATTTATAATTTGAAATAAAAAATCTTACAAGATTTATTGTTTTGTTTTTTATTTCAAGATAATTGAAAAAATTTTAAATTTTAAAGAATAACATAAAAAAGTTAGTCTTTTGAGGCTGAGCTTGCATCTTTGAGGATCGGACTTCATTAATAATACGACAATTTTGACGTATGTAGGTTTTAAAAGGCTAGCTTTTTTCGATCCTAACCCTTTAGGGCATGCTCGGCCTTTATTGATAGCTCTGTTCGAAATACTATCGAGTATTAAATATGGATATTTCTTCTAGTATGAATTTGAATATTGGTTTGTGACGTTATAAGGGAATAGTCCATTCTGGTAGACTTAACCCTATTGGTTGATTATATGTCTTTGTTAGGATGATACTCGTACCTTAAAAAAAAAAAGATACTCTATATATATGTCTGTATATAAGTTAATAATATATTATTACCTCATATTCTTAATATAAACTCTACTTAACTAATTTGAGAAAATTAAAAAAATTAGTTAAATTAGTTATTAATAATAAATGTGTATTGATTTTTCTAAACTATCCGTTATAATTATGTGTATTTGAATTATACAGATATTTAAGAAAAAATTATATAAATAATGTATATTTAAATTCCATCTCTAACTTTTTTTTTGTCCAGCAAAATTCCATCTCTAACCAATTCTTATATATGCATCCGGAGTAATTA
The DNA here is from genome assembly GCF_004799145.2 of Neltuma alba. NCBI lineage: Eukaryota > Viridiplantae > Streptophyta > Magnoliopsida > Fabales > Fabaceae > Neltuma > Neltuma alba. The sequence goes on from NW_021636801.1 coordinate 58,223, forward strand.
ACACTTCAAAAGTCGCCTATGTGGTACCGTAACAAATCAAACATTTAGGCACTTCGGCATATTGCATAAAATTTCGAAGCAGACAAAAAATTTAAACTGAGTAATTAATTAAAGGACAAAGTCTGCTCTTTTCATATAATTGGGTATGACGGCCACAAATTTGACCCAATAGACAGGCGCATCGAAGTTTGCTCTTTGCCTCAATATATAATTGGGAGAAATAGCCTACGCGATGATATATTTTATATAAAAATAATATTTTAAAATATAATTTCTGTTTTCCATAAAGAACATTTATGATGCTTTATGGATTTTTTTTAGCTTAACTCAGATAAATATCTTAATATACTTGTATGTTTATGTTGTATATTAGAATATTGGTGATAAAATAAGAAATATCATGTTTTCTTGGTTAATATAACTGTTGGTTCCTGAAATTTAGGCCCATTTTAGTTTTGATTTATCAAATTTCTAAAGAAAAATTTAAAAAAATGATTGTTGAATTTGAAAATTCCCAAATGATCATTCCAATGAGCAAAATTCTAATTTAGGTATGGCTGAAATGATTATATTGTCCTTGATTAAAAAAATCATCAAACATTCTCACCGGTCAGTTGGTCATCAAAACTTCAGTGTTGGTAGCCACCACTAAAGTTTAGGTAGGTCGTCGGTCACGAAGCTTTAGTGGTTGGCCGATTATCTCCAGTGACCAGCAAGTATTTTTTCAAAATTTTTTTCAAATCTAATAATACGATTAATAGGTTCTTTAATACTATTAACAAGTTTTGTGTCACTATTAACAATAGTTTTTTTTTTAAAGAATTCAAAACGTGGCATTTTAAAAAGTGACATTTTTACAATTTGAATAACACGATTAATAAGTTATGTAACGATATTAACAACTCTCACAATGCTATTAACTGCATGATCTGATAGCTTTTTATAATTGAGAGATCAGTCATGCCGTCATAAATTGAAACTTTTTCAAGTCCTATAATGTGGTTAACAAGTCTTTTAACGCAATTAACAAGTTTGGTATTACTGTTAACAATAGATGTTTTGAGAAATTCAAAAAATGGCATTTTTACAACTTAAATAACGTGGTAAACAGGTCATGTAATAATATTAACAACTCTCATAACAAGTCATGTAATAATATTAATAACTCCCATAAACATAGTGATTACCTAATAAATGGGGAAATTTTGTTGCACAACCTTCATAAGGAGTTGATATTAAAAACATTAATCTTTATAGTAAAATTTTGTTAATAGTGTTATGAGAATTGTTAATCTAATTACATGATTTGTCAATTGTATTACTGAAGTTGTAAAGACGCTACTTTTTAAATTTGTTGGAAGATCTATTGTTAATAGCAGTATCAAACTTGCTAATTGTATTAAAAAACTTGTTAACCACATTACAGGATTTGAAAAATTCTCCATTTATGATGACATGACTAATCTCTCAGTGTAAAAAGCTCTCAGATCACATGATTAATAGCATTATGACAGTTGTTGATACCATTACTTGTTAATCGTATCACTTATGCTATAAAAATACCACCTTTTAAATTGCTTGAAAAACTTATCATTAACAGGGACACTAAATTTGTTAATAGTATTAAAAAACTTGTTAATCGGGTTAGTGGACCTAAAAAAAAATCTCCCAAAAAATAGTTACTAGTCGTCGAAGCTTTAGTGACCAGCGGTTGACCTGAATTCCTGTGATGGAGCTCCAATGATCGATTGGCCAGTGAGGGTGCTTAATTTTTTTTTAAAAAAATAAAGGGCAGTATGATTATTTTAACTAATTAAAAAATTTTCAATTCGGTCAATTATACCTAAAATGAAATTTTGCTTATTGGGGTAACTATTTGAGAATTTTCAAATTCAACCATAATTTTTCTGAAAATTTTCCCATTTTCAAACCTATGCATGATTTTAGTCTCTAAAATTTAATTCATTTTAAAACATTAGTCCCCAAAGGAATAATGACATTAAAATATATTAAAATAAAAAAACGTTAAAATATTGATGTGAACTCATCATATAACACCTAGTTTTTTTTGCGTGGATATCAGGGGGAAAAAAGAGACAAGTTATCAAAATGTAGCATAGGAAACGCCTCATTAAACGAGCAGTGAGGAAAAAAGGGTTTAAACAATTGCATTTTGAGCTTATATTCTTTTTTTTTTTTTGCTCTTTTTATTATCCACACAATATTCAACTAGGTGTCATCTAATAAGTCCACATCATTATTTCTATACCTTGATGATATTTTGGCATATTTTAACACTGTCAACATTTTAAGATGGATTAAATTATAGGAACTAAAATCATGTGTTTCAAATTTGATGAAATAAAGCTAAAATAGACCTGAATTTTAGGGATATATAAAAAAAATTATATTAACGCTATTTTTTTTCTCGATTTATCACCATTTGATAAGAAGAGTAGTTTTAGCTTGCACGTTTAATTCAACGAACTTCTCATTTGCATTTCGTTTTTCCCATGAAAACGAAACATTTTTTGATGCGCCTCTCCTCTGTAAATGCCACGTTCAAAGAAAATCTCCATCACGCAAATATTTTATATAAATGAAAAACGACCTCATGAAACTTTTTCGAGTGTTGTTCACGTATATAAAAATAATTATTTGCTTTTGGGCCAACTATGATGACTTTATGAATTGGTTAAAATGCACATTTATTCAGAAATTTTTTACTTAGGATTACTGAGTATTTAAAAATATTTTTGGATTCAGTTTTGCGCTAAAAGTTTAAAATAGTAGTAATTTTACCCTCACCGTTAAAAAAATAATATTAACTGTTAATATTTTTAACGGTAATATAGAATTACTACGATTTTAAACTAATGGTGGAACAATGAATCCAAATTTTTTTTAAGTGTCCAATACTCATAAGTTAAAACTTTCAAAACAAATTTTGCATTTTAACCCATAATAATTTACAAGTTTTGAGTTGATGTTTTGGGTGAATCATTACGACTGAATTTTTCATGATTAATACTCCTCCGGTCCTAAATATAAGACCCTTATATTTAGGACCAGAAGAGTATTATATTGGTGTGTGTATATATTAGTATGGTTTTCATGGGATTTTTTTTTTTGAGCATATTCACGGGATTTTTTTCAAGTTCATAATTTGCAAATAATATGATTTATTATAAACTAGAATTATTGATTTATGTGGCGTGCCTAAGACAATGGGATATTAAGTCACTCTGAAATAAAAAATTTAAAACAAAAAAGATCTAGCATAAAATATGATCAAATACATATTTGACCTTTTGTTTTAAGTTAATATGATGTATAAAATACAAATACAGATACAAATACAAACGACCATAATCAAACCTAAAGCCGCCATTTTTTAATTTGATATCCGCCTAATCTTGATATGCATAATATGAACTTATAGATTACGTAACAATAAGGGCACTACATCAAATAATATGTAGTATAGAGAAACAAAAGTTCAATTTCATTGAAAATCTCAAACGAACCAGAGGCATTATTTATCAAGTACTAAGGCAATCCCTAATAATTCATATCTCCCTTATAGATGTGTTTTTGGTTCAATATGTAATATATTTTACAAAATTTTAAGAGAAAGTAATATCCTTTTATTTTGTAATATCTTTTTATTTAAAGTATCCTTAGGAGTATATTAAAATTACTTGTATCGCATTATGATATGTTTTGTAAATATGGTCCATTGCCTGTGGATTTAGAGAACAGTAAAAAAAACCCATTTTAATTTACCTAATGATTTTTCTTTATAGGTGTGCTTTTAAGTTAAAAAAAAAAAGAGAAATTTTTTGTAGTTAAAATGTGATGAATTGTTTTATCCTCGTTTTTTTAACATATAATGATTTGATTGACTCATATTTGAGTATTGTTGGTCCGATTAAAGGTAGTTTTTCTGAAAACTTTCTCTACGTTTACACTCTAATCTGATAATCAGATATTAAGGAGATGTTTGAGCAAAATCCAAACTACTATTTTAAAAATAATTTATATGTGAGAAAAATTGTCTGTGAAACAACTTTTTAAGAGTGTTGTTTTAGCTAGCAGCCACCGTTTATTACCTAAAATTTACTTTAATTTACATGCATCCCACCATGCTCATCCATTCGTTACTCAGGGCTTGAATCTTACACACTTGTACACGAAAAAATGGCTTCGTCTTCCATCCTTTCCTTCTTCTCCCTCCTCCTCTTCCCTTTCTCTCTCATCTCCACCCATGCAGCCAACTTCAAGATCGCCAACAACTGTCCTTGTACAGTCCGGGCAGCTGCCAGCCTCGGCGGTGTCCTCCTTGACTATGGCCAGAGATGGAACCTCCCAATAAATCCTGGAAGCATCCCAGGTCGCATCTGGGGTTGCACCGGTCGCAACTTAGACGCCGGTGGCCAGGGCAACTGCCTTACCGGCAACTGCACCGGCGGCCTCAATTGCACCGGCTGGGGCGTCCCTCCGAATACTCTCACCGAATTCACTTTAAACCAATTCAGCAACCTAGATTTCTACACATATCCTTAGTAGATGGCTTCAATATCCCCATGGATTTCTGCCCTCTCAACAGTGCTTGCCGGAAGGCGAGCTACATGGCGAACATTAACGGACAGTGTCCTAAGAAATTAAAGGTACCAGGAGGATGTAACAATCCATGTATAGTGTTTAAAGCAACTGAATATTGTTGTACTAGAGGGCTAGGAAGCTGTATATCTATACCTTATTCAAGGTTCTTCATTGTTAAATGTCCGGATGCTTATAGTTGTCCTCGAGATGGTCCAAAAACCACCTTCACTTGCCCTTCTGGTTCCAACTACAGAGTTGTGTTCTGTCCTTTAAGTCCTTTGTCTCAGGTCAATCTTGAGACGCCTGGAAACTCGAGAACTGAGTATTGATGAAGTGTATTGTGTGCCTCAAGAAGATGAGGTTTTCTCGTACTCTTCTGAGGGATTAATGAATAATCTTTAGATCAGTTTATGGTGTGTGGTTTTTAGGAGTAAATAAATGAAGGTTATGGATCAATTTAGTTTGTGTGTAACGCATTATCTTAGCTATGTGAACTTTTCCTTTTTTTTTGTTGTTGGTGTTTTTGGTACCGTACGAGGACTTCTTAGTTTCTTGTACAGATCAGGTTTAGATAATGTTTTAACTAATATGATCCTCTCCTGATTTAAGTAATTTTTTACTAATTTATATCAAGTAATAAAAGCAAATTAAAATTATTGATTTTTAATATTACTTCTTGTCCTTACTATAAAAGCTAGTTGACTAATTTAAGTAACTTAAGAAAATTCGTTAAGTTAGTTATTTACAATAAATGGGTATTCTCTTTCTTAAAATATCTCTGCTAATCAAGTATATTAGCTAGAATTATCATTAGTACGAAAACTACCTTAAGAAAAAATAGATAAACATAAGAGACAAGATTGATTGGGATTTGATATTTACGACGAGGACCAGATGTAGTACTTTTTATTAATTATATTAAACTTCAATATCGTTTAAATTTCTATATATTCTTTCACTACTAATATGTATATATAAAAAAAGAAAAGCATTTAATATTTCTTAAATTTATATATCGAAAGAAACAAAAACGCTTTGTAAATAATGATGGCAGGGAGTAGCATTTCAGATTCAGAGTACATTCCATGCTTATTAAAAAAAAGGAGGAAAAATTAGGAATAAATCCTTTGTTAAAAATTTAATTGGCAAATGGAACCTAGGATAATTGATTGTATGAGAGAAGATGAGTTGCACATAGAGGAAGGTAGGTTGCACAAAAGGAAGATAGTTTGCACATAACATTATTTGAATATAAGAAATTAATTTGCAAATAAAGAAAATAATTTGCACATAAGATAATTTCATTTGCACAAAGAGCAATTGAGTTGCACATTGCACAAAAGAAGATCATTGTACATAAGAGAAGATAAATTACACATAAAAAAAGTTAAGTTGTACATAATAGAAGTTAAGTTGTATCAAGTTCTTAAGTCCTATTTATCAATTAAATTTTTAATAGGATTTATCCCTAATTTTTCCTTTAAAAAAAAAGGTATAAGTGCTCATCTCTAAATCATTTATATTGACGTTCCCAGTTTATATTCAATTTATCTTTTATTTTTTAAAAATTTTTTTATTTTAAGAGATATAAATTTAAAATAAAAATAATTTTATAACTGGCACTCTTCACAAAAAAAATTATCATTAAAAAATTGCAAATTGAAAGGTTTAAATTTGAAAATTCTAAATAGCCTAAATTTCATGACAGCAATGTCTTATTCATAATTAGTCTCTGTCATATAGTAAATTAAGAACGATGTACCATATCTGATGCTAAATCTTCAATTACTTATTGCATGTGACTCACAGGGTGTCTAGATTGATTGGAAAGTGTTTTTAAAAAATAATTTTTTTTTGATAAATCAAGATAAATTTGTTTATATATTTATTTCATACATTATAAAAATATTTTTAAAACCAAGTTGATTAGAAGACAAAAGCTCGCCCTTTCAATTTAGGTGACGTGACGGTAATATTATCCGTTTAAAGGATAGCATAAAGGTATTTTTATCCTAAAAATTTTCAAAACAAATAATGGCTGTCAGGAAGTTCTTTTTAATAACAAAAATATGGCAATGTCTGTTAACAAGCTCTACCAGCCAACTGTTAGTCAACCAGTTGTGACTCTGCCACCTAAGATATTATGCCACATGTTATCCCACATAGGATGCCAAATCATCAAAAATAAAATAAAAAATATATGAAATATCAAACATGCCCTTAATCCCTCGCCAAGGCATTCGGAGAGCAACCGAACAACTGAGAGAACAAACCTCCGGCATCAAGCCGTCAGCTGTCTCTACCACTTGTGAGTCGCTTTCCATCCCGTCCACTCGCGACACCGGTGACGACGTTGATCACATCCCTTGCTTCTCAGTTCTCTCTTCTGTGATGTTGCGATCCCGATTGGCTCAACGTCTCCCTTATGGGCCGATGAATCTCTCAAGCCTCTCCCCTCACTTGTTCTGTGTTTCTTCCCCTCTCTTAAGTCTGTTTAGTATGAGGGAAAATAAAAAAGAGAAAAGAGAAGGGGAAGAAAAATTTTAATAAGATTGATTTAAAAAATTAAAAAAATAGGATTAAAAACTTTTAATTAATTTTTATTACTCTTTTATATTACTTTTTTTTAATTAAAATTTTAAAACCTCACTTTTTAAAATTTTTTAAATAGAGCTCATTAGAATTTTTTTCCTTCTCTTCTTCCCTCCATTTCCCTCGTACCAAACAGTAACTTAAAGGGGTAGAAACTATGATGATAACGGAGGAGGAGGAAGCGGAAGTTGAAGATTCATTGAGACTGGAGAGAGACGGTGACGAGATGGATCGTAGCTGGAACGGGATTTTGACGGTGACGAGAAGACAACAATGGTTAACAATGGCAGTGGGGCTAAACCAAGGTGTGTGACAATGAGACCTTGGCTTCCACATCCTTGATGTTTTTGATATGATGTTGGTTCTCTATTCTTATTTTATTCCATGTTCAAATCTGGAGCCAAATATTAGCTCCATTTGGATTAGTTATTGAAAAAGTGGTTTATTGTCAGTTTGATTTTTAAAAAAGTGAAGTTGGGTAATGTGAATTGTATTTAGATTATATTTTATAAAAATTAGTTTGTAAAAATTAAATTGGATAAAAAATTGTTTGAATTATGATTAAATAAAAATAAGTTTAGTTTGTTTAATTACCAAAATGAATATGGGTTTTATTAGATAATGAAAAATAATAAAGAAATGAATTTATATAATTCAATGAATTTAAATTAGTAAGTTTAGTTTGTACAATTATCCAAATCGGTATGAGTTTTATAAAATAATGATAAATTATTAAAAAAATGAATTTACATAATATAATAAATTTAAATTATTTTAATAAAATAAAAAAATGAAGTATCAGGTGTGTCCAGGGGCGAGACAATGCGAGTTTTAATTTGGAACGAGACGTTTGGGTGAAATAAATGACAGAATAACAAGGGAGGAGTGAGAGAAAAATAAATTCTTCTGACAATTCCAATGGTAAATAGTTTAGTTAAAGGGAAAATGACAAGAAAATGACTGTTGAATTCTGAAATGACAAAATGAGCATGTAAATTACTGAAATGACAAAATGGGCATGGGTATCAATCTGGAATTTGGATAATTCACCAAAAAGACTGAAATGCCCTCAATTTTTTTTGGGAATCAGAGGGCGGGATATTGTGCAACGGAACTGGAGTTTGGTTGGCGGTTGTCTACTCGGCGAAACTACATAGACCATAGGGTTCTCCGAACTCTCACATTGCACTTGGCAAAACTGCACATGGTTCTCGCAAGTCTCACATTGCTATGGTTGAGGATATTGTGAATGAGGAATGTGAATAGCGTCTGGCTTCTTCGTCTTTTCCGTGGGTCGCAGTGAGAAGCAATAAACTAGTGACAAGCTTCAATCTTCAGAAGGGAGAGGGGGTGGCTAGAGAGAGAGATTCTGAGGGAGAGCACCTGTAAGGTCATCACCAGTTGAGGAAGAAGTCGATATTCGTTCTGACCTCGGTAAGCCACCTAAGTCTCTCTGTCTTGTACTTGTCTGATTGGAGTGTTTTGATTTGGGAAAAACGGTGAATGTTGGTTGTAAAGTGGGGGAAGCAATGGTAAAGGCTTAAAATGGAATTTAAAGGTAGATTAGATTAAAACTCGGTGCTTCTATGTGTGACGAAATTACAGAAGTTGTTTGCTTGCTTTGATTCATATAACTCGGTCCATGTTTGACGAGATATCTCTCTGATTGTTGTTGTCTGATTGCTGTGTTGCTGTAATGTTGGAAGGCATAATATACGTGTGTGTTTATGATTGTTACACTACTTTTTAGAAGCCCATAAATTGAGACCACTATCGCACATGAGCCAGTGGATTCCTGTTTCCGCCCCCTTGTTTGGTCTGTTTGTGTAATGGACATTGCACATTTTTAGCATTGTGTATGGGACTAAAATGAGTTCAACTATATCCCCATATTGGTTATGCAAATTTAACATTGTGAAATAAATTGAAAGGGGTGACTCTTTGTGGGTAGAACTCTGTTTTGAAGATATAGCTACCTAATGGTCATAACCTCAGTCATTTAGCGGTGCAATTTACCTGAGGATGAACATGCATATTCATTTTAGTATGTACCAAGTGAGAATAACCTTTGTGACCTTCTTATGCATTGCTATTATTTACTTGGTCATCTGTGGCACTGTGTAGTAGTAATTTCCATAATATAAGTTACTTGAAGATGCAAATTTTGTAACATTTCATCGAGAAAGAATCACTTTTGATGCATATTCATTTATTTTTTAATCTGCTGGTTTAAGGATTGAAGAGGTAGAGATTAATCTGCTGGTTTGAGGATTGAAGAGCTAGAGGTCGTTAAAGTGCTAAGAAGCATCAATCGCATTGCTGTCATGGAGGAGGTTGGCGAAGTAACTGTGACTGCGACAAACGGTAATATACAGTTGTAATAGGAATTAAGTGGTTGAGTTATATAGGTTTGGTAAGATTAGATTGTTTTTAGTTTGTTCTTAAAGTGTATTATGTCGTTAGTCTCTATTTTCTGCTCTGTTCTGTGAAGTGAGAAAGAAGCAATAACATTCATTATGTGATCAGCAAATTTAATTATTTGAGTAGTAAATAGTCGAGGTTCATTTTTGGCTAAATAACAATACCTATAATGTGAATGACTACATTGGAAATGGTAATGACAACTTTTTTGAAATGCTAAGAAAGTTGAGCTGTTCAACTGACCAGATTTAGTTATTTATGCTTGTTGTAAAAGGAGGGCCAAGTGAAGAAGTGAAGAATGGCTATATGTTGTTTAGACGAGAATTTCTTAAGGGTGGGGAGAAGTTTAAGAATATGTCTGAACAAGTGAAAAAGGCATCAAAGGCATGGAAGCAATTGACACCAGAGGAGCAGAAAAAATACAGTGATCGGGTGAAGCAATCAAGAAAGGAAGGGATGAAGAAGAAGAGGAAGAAAAAAGTGGCTTTTAGCACTCGTTGCTCGGTTCGGCAATTTAAGTTATTAGTGGACTTCATAAAAGATGATGAACGTTTGAAAGTGAGGGTACAAAATTTAGGCTTTGGCCATTTGCTTGACATTGGATGTGAGAGACTCCCTCGTGACCTCATAGTATGTGTGCTCCGAGCATATGATCTGCCTACCCATCAATTTCTAATAAGAGGGATAATAAAGGAAATAGAAGCAAATGATGTTGCAAACTTGTTGGGTGTACCCCACACGGGGGAGAAGGTAAAAATAGACGTATGTGATGATGATGAGACATACCAGAGGTTGAAGGAGGAATTTGGTAAAGTCCCTTATACGAAGATACTCAATGACATTAAATCTGGGCAGAAGAAAGATGAGTTTGAGTTCTTGTTTATGCTATACACACTTGGGAGTTTTTTAACTCTTACTTCACAAACAACTGTGAGTGACAAGCTAATAAGAGTCATGTGCTGTACCATGAAGGGATTTCACCAATTTGATTGGGCTACGTACATTGTGAAGCACTTGTGGAAAGAAATGGGAGATTATGTGAAAGTGTACACAAAAGAAAAGAAAGACGAAGATGAAGATGAAGGAAGCTGCAATGTGGGAAGATGCATCTACCTCCTGTTGGTATGTATTTCTGACCTATGCTTCTAAGTTATTGTTTTCTTTATTTGTGGAATTGGGAAGTTAATGATTTACTATTGTAGTTATATTTTGCTGAGCACTTCCTACTATCCAAAACTGTTGAGAGAGGGTCCCTAAATGCTATTCAATTCTGGACTGATGAGAGGATAAGGAAGCTGTAAAAGAAAGAGAAGGAAAGCAAGAGGGGTTTACTGTATAAGGGCAAGGGAAGTATGGATAGAAATGGGAAGGATGAAGGAAAACGTAGAAGTGTGGCTCATTTACACCCGGTATGTGCTTTCGTTACTAATTTTCATTCTCATTAGCAAATAATCTCAAGAAAAAAGTGTTTACTCATTTTAAATTGTTTGCTGCAAGAGTTACAGAAGTTGCACGGATGATTGATGGCTCAGATCGAATTAAGCACTAAGAGGCTTATAAGTGCAATAGAAGATGAGCTGGATAAGGTGCAGATAACGATAGAGGAAAATAATTTGACCATAGATGATGAGGACCCTATTGACGTCCCAGATGATGATAAGGGAGATGATAATGCATTTGGCGATGAGGACCCCTATGATCATGATGGACATGAGTCTGATCATGAAGATGATGATAGAGATGAGTTCCACGAGGGAGATGATTAGGGAGACGATAATGCAATTGGCTCAGATAGGGGTGATGAGATCGATGTTGTAGCAGAAGGTGCAGACAAAAAAATTATGGAGTCTCCCCTGCCCTTTTCCCCCATGGACAAGGGATGTCAACTCTGGAGATCGCAAAGGGAGATGAAATCCGCTATCAATTCTCCATGGATTTTGACAAAGCCAATTAAGAGGTGAAAGAGGCCCATGGATGACAAGGACCGGTTTTATGACATAGTTTCCCGTATGTGTTCAAGCAAGGAGGGTGACATGTATGTACATATCCACTACCCACGTAATCATATTCATTACAGTTTTGTGCTAATTGACTACATGCATAATGATATTGACAACATATTTTTAGGCTTTTGGTGAAAATCTCTAATGAAGATATCACTAGGGATCAGCTAAGGACACTTGATGGAATTGAGAAAATAGGTAACTGGGTAAGTAGAATATTTGTGATCAGGTCATTTAATTGTTTAGTAGATGCTGTGTTTTGGGTTTATCAAAACAATCATCTCTTTGCATACAGCTGATGTCAACTGTGTACAAGACTCTAATGGCTGATATGGAGAAGGAAGGGCAAGTGAAGCGGCACATTTTTGATGTTGACTTTACGGTAAGCTTGCTGAGATGTTAGTTTTTTGTGGATTGATGTTGATAATGACTAAAATGTTCATGTTTTAGGCAATAATGGCAGCTAACCCAAAGTTGTGGGATGCTACAAAATGGAAGAATCAATTTTTACCTGAAAATGTAGGCTACAACATAGAAGAATGTGATTTGATCTTTGGACCCACACTTGTTGGCGCTCACTAGTTTTGTGTTGTGCTTGAGCTTAGCACAATGAATTTCTATGTACTGGACTCAATAAAGCCAAATTTAGAGGGTAAGAAGAAGAGCAAGAAGAAGGGTGTAGTTACTGATGACATGACGATCGCGGTCACTGAATGTGTAAGGATAATGCAACTCATCTTCTATGATTGACATTTCATTTACCTTTTATTTACAATTGTGTAATGATATTGTGTAGAGGAATAGATTTTATGACATTATTAAGATAGTTAAGCCTAGTGCCATTGGGAAGAAGAAAATGAGTGATATCATTTGGGCTCCTGTTCCACAACAAAACAATCTATGAGTGGTTTATGTTGTTGATATTATTATGTCTCAAAGCAGCCCAATGTGTTATTTTCATTCTTTTACGTCGTTGGGATGTTTTCATGTGCAGGCGAGACTGCGGCGTTCATGTAGTAATATGGTTGAGTAAATGGAAGCCCGGTGAGATACTTGACTATACGGATGAACAAGTGGCTGAATTCCGACAAAACCTCATGGTGGCTAGTGAATCACGAGCTTAATTCAAGACGTGATGAAGCATTAAGCTTGCTTTCATCAACCCAAGCCACCACACTGACCAAAAGACAACATTTGTGATAGCAAGACACATTATGCAGATTAGGCATATAGTACTTGTGAAAGTAGTGTTAGTTTTAAGTCTTAATATTTGACTTATGGTTGGAGGTAGTAAGTGGCTACCATTTGTTGGCCTAATTGCAATCCTTTTTGGGATAATTTGAGTAAAAAAGTTATGATATTTACAACATGCCATGTGACTTCTGTGATGATAATCACAAGTTGATTATTTGTGTCCCAAATTACATCCACTTGGACCCAGGTTCACTACACAAGTAATAGGATTAACAACTTTCGTATTGAGAATTGCAACCTTTGTAATGATAGTTACCACATCGCTGTTGCCATTTGCATCTGAAGTCTTTCAAGCCCAAATCACATTTTTTTAATCCATTTTTGCTACCCCAGTAATGATAATGACAACGTTCGTACTTATAATTGCAACCTGTGTAATGATAGTTACAATCTTCCTATTGCCTTTTGCAACTCTGCATGTTCATACCCAAGTAACACTTTTTTAACGGAAATCCACTACCCCGATAATGATAATCACAACATTCATAATGAAAATTGCAACTTTTGTAATGATTGTTACCACCTCGCTATTGCTTTTTGCAACTGCATTTTCGTACCCACGTATAAATTTTGTCATAGAATTTCACTACCTGGGTGATGAAAATCACAACATTGTTAATGTAAATTGTAACTCTAGTAATGAGATTTACCACTATGGTTTCCCCATTTGCATCCCCATGTTCTAAACTCACGTATGAAATTGTAAATCTTAATTGCAATTTCAGTAATGATATTTACCAGTCTTTTTTTCTCATTTCTTGTTCCTTTAATTCAAACCCACACATCACATTGTTCAGGAAATTTCACTACCCCTGTAATGATAATGACAACATTGAAAATGTTAATTGTAACTTCAGTAATGATATTTACCAGTCTGGTTTTCCCATTTCTAGTTCCTTTAATTCAAACCCACACATCAAATTGTTTAGGAAATTTCACTACCCCCGTAATCATAATGACAACATTTGAAGTCTTAATTGCAATTTCACTAATGCGATTTACCACTCTGCTTTTCCCATTTTCGATTCCTTTAATTCAAACCTATGCATTAAATTGTTCACGAAATTTCACTATCCCCGTAATGATAATGACAACATCAGAAATATTAATTGCAACTTTAGCGATGATATTTACCACTCTTCTTTTTCCTTTTCCACCTTAATTCCAAACCCACGCATCAAATTGTTCAGGGAATATCACTACCCTCGTAATCATAATGACAAAATTTGAAGCCTTAATTGCAACTTCACTAATGCGATTTACCACTCTACTTTTCCCATTTTCGGTTCCTTTAATTCAAACCCACGCATCAAATTGTTCATGAAATTTCACTACCCTTATAATGATAATGACAACATTGAAAATCTTAAATGCAACTTTAGTGATGATATTTACCACTCTACTTTTTCCACTTCCACTTCCTTTATTTCAAAGTCAAGTAACACATATTTTCAGGGAGTTTCACTAGCCCGGAAATGATAATAACAACATTGGTAATGTGAATAACAACATCGTTGATGACATTAACCACTCCAGTCATACCCATTGGCAACTTCCACCATCTCCCTTGAGGGCATTAAACAAAAGGTCATCTGTGTTGACAAAATAGCATAGAAGTACACCTGAAGAGCATCATAGGATGTTTACATTAACATTCAGACTATACTACATGTGTAATGGAATTGACCACTGAAGTGACAATATTTATCAAAAACCAGTAGGCACATCACAGAAGCTACATAACTTATATTTAAATGACAAGTTAACAGTAAGATTAACCCACCACCTAATGTTTCCTTGTCATTTAGATTACAAAACATATCTTACCCAGTGAATATCATTTACAAAAAAGATAGCCTACCCATCATAGGATTTTTACATTAACATTCAGACTTTACTACATCTGTAAAGGAATTGACCACTGAAGTGATAATATTTACCAAAAACCAGTAGGCCCATGACAAAAGCTACATAACTGATATCCAAATGACAAGTTAACATTAGGATTAAACCACTGCCTAATGTTTTTTTGTCATTCAGATTACAGAACATCTCCTACCCAGTTAACATCATTTACAAAAAAGATAGCCTACCTATCAACCCTTCTCTCAAAAAAAAATTAAAAAGGGTTCAAGAGTCATTCCATTCCTATAAAAAAAAATTACCCCTGTTGGTATTGACATCAAACCTTAAGTTGGGCTTGGATTCTTGCATGTTCTTCTTGTGTGGCCAACTTGTTGGCACGCGCTACAATGGTACACCTTCTTGTTTTGAAACTGCGACTCTTGCCTATTTATCTTAGGCCTTCCAGGCGGTCGACTAGTCAAAGGTGGTGCCAAAAACACTTGACTTGCTATATCTTGTAGCTGATAGTTATTAGGATTTGGCATGTCGATTGTCACCACTGGAGTCATCGTCCTACCATAAATCTTTTGTTGGGATGTGATCTTGTAGCATTATTCAACAAAATCATCCACATTGCAATTCAAGGCCTTGATAGCTGCACATGCATGTGGGCATGGGATGCCTAACATTTGCCAAGCTGCACAGCTACATTCACCTTTTTTAAGATCAACATTAATGGCTCCTTTTGCTGCATGGACACGCACCTTCCCCCTTCCGTAAGGAACACTTAACATCCTTGCAGATCTTGCCACATTTTCCATCAATGTTGCATTTGTATTTGGGCCTATACCATTCTTCCATTTGCTCATTGCCATGCTTGCTGCATACATCTTCTTAGCTACTTTTTCACGATACTCATGTATAAGTTGGGCAACATTATATCTTCTCTCCTTCAGCATCCACGCATTGAATGACTCTGCAAGGTTTGTTGTTATGTTGTCCCATCGTTTAAAAAGGAACTTGCTTAAGGCCCACTTGTGAATATCACCATGATTGACAATCTTTTCAAATAATTGGGAATTGAAGTGTCTCATGTTATCCATTGCTTGATCAAACTTTGTGTCAAGCCTTGCATATGCAATGGCATCTAGGAAATGCAGTCCATCCTCCCTTGTGTTGCCACTTGTCTTCCTTTTTCCTCTATTTAACTTGATCATTTGTGTACTAAAATTCTCCTTAACATGTCTGTAACAGTACATATGTCGCTCACCTCCGAATATTGCTTGCATAGCGCCTATAATTGCATTGTACCGGTCTGAAATAATTGTTAATTGCATTGACCCAACTATCTCCTTAATCATATGTAAGAACCATGTCCAATCCTCAAGTGTCTCTCCCTTCACAATCGCAATGGCAAAAGGTAATAATTTGTTGTCCGCATCATAAGCCGACTCTGAAAGTAGTGTCCCCTTATACAGTCCACTTAAATGACTTCCATTAATATACAGTACATGTCTAGCACCAGTAATAAAACCCTCTATATAACACCCATAGGCTATGAATACATGTTCAAATATGTTGTTCCTTGCAACCACCCATTTTGCCACTATTTTGTCATCAGTTTCCTTCAACTAGTCACATATCCATGGAATAAGCATGTAAGTTTGATCAGGTCTGCCATGTATGTCCTCCAATGCTTTTTCCTTGGTCCTGTATGCTTGCTTGTGTGTCAACTTCACACCATAATCTCTTTCCAACCTCTTCTTTATATCATTTGGACGCATGTCTATGTGATCTCTAACCTCTTCAATTATAATTGATGATGTCAACCTAGCTGATCCACCATGTGTCACGTGAAGATTGTCTTGGGCATTATGAACATTCTCATTTTTGAATGTCGTTACACGTAAAAATACTGGAGTATTCTTTCTAGCTGTTCTTGCACTGATCCTCCATGGACAACCTTCAACATTGCATTTGACATACATATGGGCATTAGAATTCTTCACATATTTATACTCAAATTTGTTTGCAATGCTGAATTTGTGTAGTTTCTTCTTGAAATCATCCGCATCTGGAAAAGTCTGCCTCAATCCTAACAATATTGTCTTCCATTTCAGGGAATTCATTCGTGGCAAAGGAGTTGGTGCACTCTCTACTGCATATGGCAGGTTAAGAACATTTTCAGCTGCTATGTAATTCACACATTCGATAGCATCCTCAATTATTGGCTCATCATTTTGCTATGACAGTCCCGACAATTTTGACATGCTGCATGTATAATTACAACATTTGTTATGATACTGACAACAACATTATGGCAATTAACAACTTCCATAATCAGAAACTTGTGACTTACCTGTTTCGATCAGCTGCTTCCTCCTCCGTATTCTCATTACCTTTAGCTGCTACGTAAACATGTGTATTACTATTATTATACTCAAATAGGTTGTCAACTTCATCATCATCAATAAGATCTATTAATATCCTATCATTAAAGCCCAATGTGTATTTAATGTCGCAACCATTACTATCTACACCAAACCATTCTCCTATTATAACCCTCAAATCTTCAAGCCTTATACCCTCCTTTATCACTCTTACCCTGACAGTTCCACCATAGTACTTAACTTCACCATCACCATTTTCTGCAAAGTTCCCACCCACATGAAAGTAACAAGCAAGACGTTTTGAAGATGTTGACCCAATGTTAGATGTCATCAAAGCTACCTAACCTGCACCAGAGAAGCATAAATCAATATTTTAGTTCCCCAATAATCAATTTAATTTATTAGGATTTCGAAACTTTTCTTAGGATTTTACAAAAAATGCAACACTCAAAAAACGCACACACACTCTTGCTGCATTGACAACTCAAGTATGGGATTTCACAATTCCAATAATGAATTTAACAACACTGACCACCTCATGCTTACTGTTAGCCCTCAATCTTCATGCCCACGTTATCAGTTCCCACCATTTTTCCATTCCCAATGTATCACTCTCTCATCCTAGTCAGATTCTTCATTTAAACCATCTATACTCATAAACCCATCCCCATTAGACCATGTACCAGTAAACCGACTTGAAAACCCAAACCCATCATTAAGCTCCACTTTCTTATGTAATACCCACGTTCAACCCCTCTCTCACTACAAACCAGGTTGCCCACAAAGCAATTCCACCGTAATAAATCAGATTTGTAGAATGGTGAAAGTTGGAGGAGTAGATAAGAGCATTTTAGGAGAAATTTTCCTTACCTTTTTCATCTTCTCAGCGTTCGACTCTGCTCTAGCTGTGTTTTCAGCTTCTGAGCTCTCCCTCTTCTACTATTACGTGTCATGTGTTCGTTCTTCATGTGTTCAGACTGGTTCAGGGGCATTTTAGTCTTTTTGGTGAATTATCCAAATTCCAAATCGATACTCCATGCCCATTTTGTCATTTCAGTAATTTACATGCTCATTTTGTCATTTCAGAATTCAACAGTCATTTTCTTGTCATTTTCCCTTAGTTAAATGGTTTAGCATTTTCTTGAGTTTTCCATTATTTTTTACTAGCTTTTAAGTGGATTTGAGTGTCTTTATGCTTTTTCTGTTTCAATCATTGAAGCTATCTCCCGCCTTGCATAACTTTTTTGGTATTCTCCAATCCCCACTGACAAGGATGACGACGACGCTGGTGATGAGCAAGGAGGGTGACATGACATAATAGCAGAGCCACATCAAAATAATTGTTTGGATCCAGATTGCTATAATTTTATAACTTTCATATCACATTGCTCCAAAAATAACTTTCTAACTGTTGGTACTTTTTCGTGAAAACTTTTTAGATAAAAATGACCTTTATCCCTTTAAACATTTTATGGTTAAAATATGTAAATATATGAGAGATAAGTTTATCCCACCTCTAGCCATTAATAGAGAATGCTCATTATTCACGCCAAATAACAAAAATAAGATGCAGGGTATCGGGATATTATAGATAAAATTAATTATAATAAAATAACATATATTTTCTTTTCTGTAGTGATGACCTGTGATGGATTTTAATAAATCAATTTAATTCAAATAACCACATACAGCAACCACAGTAATTATCAGTCTTGTTCTATCAAATGGGTCAATTAATTGCATTATGTCGTTATTTATTTTTTTTGCCAGCTGCATTACATCATTATACTACATCAATAACCGAACTCGTTAGTATATATCAAAATGTGTGTGTATTTGTATATGGTGTTTGAAAAGAAATAATCATTTAGTTTTTTTTATAATTTTGAGTCAATTACAAGTCATTCATTAAATTTTAACTTAATGCAACTGGATCATTTTAGTCTTTTAATTTATTGATCCCCATATTTAATGGCTTAGTTACAATTCAATTTTAAAAACTTAGATGTACACTACTAGAAAAGACCACTGCTTGATTTATATTATTTATTCCAGCAACGGTGTTAAAAAAAAAAGACCGATGGCATTTTTGTAAATATTTATAAATTTTTTTACAGTGGTTCCTCATATAATTGGTGTAAAGTACCTCTTACACTAGTTGTTTGTGCAACTAGTGTAAAAGGTATTAAAAATATATTTGTTTTAAAAAAATATTTATAAGCTTTCAGACTAATTTCTCATACAATCAGTCTAAAATATACTTTTTACATCGGATATTTATTACAATCAGTATAAAATGTTTTTTTAAAAAGAATATTTAGAAGCTTTGAAAAGGTGACTTAAAATCTAATGGTTTAACTTACTTTATTTTGTAGCCACCTCTTCTAAATTAAACTCCATTTTCTCATAATCTCTTTAAGTTTTCTCATTATCTCTTTTCTATGTTTTATTTACCAATCACCTCGATGTTAGTCCTCTTCTTCACACACTTCTCTTTTGTGTTGTGACGTCTTATTCATGCTTGACTCCTTTATGGCGTGTCATCTTCTTCAAGTTCATCGACTTCTCCACGTTTATCATATAGAGATCCATACTCAAACCATCCGGATCCATACTATCTCAAGCTCTTATTGCGTTATCGTCCAGATGATCATATTTGCCTAGATCTATACTTGTCTCCAAAGTTATATTTGTTTTAAATTTATACTCTTTCCCTATTTTTCTGATTAATAAATAAATTTGATTTTTGTTTAACAAATATATTTTTATTGTGTGAACCAATATGAATGGATATCATTTCTAAAAAACTTGGCTAGTTTTTTAACAGTGTCATTAGATCTAATTGTTTCTACCATTATGCTATTTCTTATTTATTACATTGTTGGATTGTTTGTTGTGATGTTATGAGATCTCAATTTTATGAGATTTGATAAAGTCTTAAGAGAAGCTATAATTTAATCACAACTTCTTCTGGGATTTTATCAGATATCATGAAATCACATATCTTTTTTCATTTTTCTATTTTTTGTTTTATGTTTTACGCTGGTTGAAATAACAACCGGTGTTAAAAGTAGCATTTTCTACACTAATTGCAAGATTGGACTTTTAACACTACTCATTTTTACACTGGTTGTCTTTCATATGTCAGATACCCATTCTAATCGATGTAAAAGACTTTTTGTTTTAGTAGTGATGATTTCTATTTTGAACATGTAGTGATCAGTTTATTCAAATTCCATTATTTCTAAATGAATTCCTATGATATGGGAGCAAATGGCCAACACAACTAATTTACTTAATATCTCCAAATTGATTACCTAGTTTTCATATTAAGGACATGATATAGTAATTAATTTTTTTAATTGATGTTATATTTACATAATTATTAGGAAAAATCCCAGAAAAGACCTTTTAAATCTATAAAAGACAAATCAAGGAGCTGAATTTGGATAATACTGTACTAGGGTAGATGGACAGGTTTGGAATATTAAAATATTAATAAAAGATGTAGTTGCCCTTAAAATATGAAAGTGAATGACGGCAATTTTTCAGGTATTGTCTAAAACAAATAAGCTATTAACAAAAATTAACAAACACTGATTCCTCAATAACAACTTTTATTGAAAGTTCAGATTTGGGTAAAAAACCAACATGCTATTAATAACAGTTTGATTCCTTACTAACAACTTTTACTAACATTTCATGCTTGAGTAAAATTAAAGTCTTAAAATATGAAAGTAATTGACAACAATTTTTTAGGCATTACTTAAAATGAATAAGCCATTAACAAAAATTGATTTTTTCAATAATAACTTCTATTGTCAGTTCACATTTAAGTAAAATTAAAGTTCTAAAACTTGAAAATAGATGATAATAATTCTCCAAGAATTACCTAAAATGAATAAGCTATTAAGAAAGTTGATTCCTTAATAACAACTTTTACTAACAGTTCACATTTAGGTAATATTAAACTCTTAAAACAAGAAAGTGATTGACAACAAATTTTCAGGTATTACTTAAAATGATTAAGCTATTAAAAAATTGATTCCTCAATAGGAATGCTAATGGGACGGGACAAGATCGGGACAAGCCCGTCCTAGTAAACAAGGACAGGACAGATTTTTTGTTCCCTGTCCTGTCTGATCCCGAAGGCATCCCGGTCTTGATTGGGGTGGGACAAAATCAGGACGGGACCAGGACGTCTCGTCTAGCAAAAAAAATAGCAATGAAGGGAAAGAGAACCGATTTTAGTTTATACCCAAATGAAAATATTGAAGGCCAGAAACTCAATAAAAATATCAGAGATTACCAACTAGGAAAATGGATGTAAACTTATAAAAGGGAGGAAAAAAATCACAGCAAGCATTAATGGGTATATTCAAATAGACAAAATGAAACCACAAAATGAGAAATCAAATCTTTGAATTTTACAGCATAGGGAGCAGCGAGAGGCAATAGGCCAACACGAGAATGCTAGGCTGAGACTAAGAGCGATGAGCGAGATCAGAGAGGAAAGAGTCGAGATTGATAAGCATTGACTGATTGAGGAGGGAAGCTTGGTGAATAGCTAAGCATGATAAGGATTGAGAAGGAGGCGAGAGATAGTACTGAGAGGAGGTGAGGGTCATAGTGCTGAGAGGAGGCAAGAACGATGATGATTTCAATTGATCTAATAAACTTTACATTTTTTTCTTGATCCATATCTGATAAACTTTACTAATTTGCCTTTGTTTTTCAAAAATTTAAAAATAGGCTTCATCTACAATAAATTTTTGGGCCTAAAAAAAGAGTTTGTTATGGGCCTCTTATTTATCAGCATATAATTATTGATATGATAAGATAATGACATATTTTAATATCTATAGAATATCCTGGGACGGGACGGAATGGGACAACCCCATGTCGTGTCTTGTCTCGTCCTAGCCCCTTTCTTTGTCCCGTCTTGGTATTGTCCCATCTCAAATATTTTCAAGACGGGACCGATTGGGACTAAGATAGGACAATTTGGACACCCTTACTCCTCAACAACTTGAAAGTGAATGAAATGATTCTTCAGGTGTTAGGACTAGGATGAGACAATTTGAACACCCTTATTCCTCAATAACTTGAAAGTGAATGAAATGATTCTTCAGGTATCACCTAAAATGAATAAGCTATTAACACTTACATAAAATTAAAGTCTTAAAACTTGAAAGTGAATGATAATAATTCTTCAGGTATCACTTAAAATGAATAAGCTATTAACAAAAGTTAATTCATCAATAACCACTTTTACTAATAGTTTACACTTGGGTAAAATTAAATTTTTAAAACATGAAAGTGATTGACAACAATCTTTTAAGTATTACCTAAAAAGAATATGTTATTAACAAAAATTGATTCCCCAATAACAACTTTAATGGTAGTTCACACTTGGACAAAATTAAAGTCTTAAAAATTAAAACATTAAAGCTTGAAAGTGAATGACAATAATTCATTAGATATTGTCTAACAGGAATAGGTTATTAATAAAAATTTTCTTCAATAACAACTCTATTTGCACTGCATCCTCTTTTTAAATAACTTAGAAGTAGTAACATTTTTAGCAACATTTTAATATTTTAAATTAGTCCACCTATCTTGATATGGTATTATGCAAATTTAGCATCTTAATTTGTCTTTTATACATTTTAAAGCTCTTTTTAGAAGATTTTCCCTAATAATGAAATAAATTTTAACAAATGATTATTTATGATTCTTCTTGATGAAAATGGTTGCATTATTAAATTGCTAGTAAGTATTATTTAATTGTTTTGATTCAATGTTCATCTTGAAATATTATTAAAATTATATTTTAAACTTTAATTTTTAAATTTAATCCTAAAATAATATCATATTGATTTATTTTTGGATAAAGGTTCAATTTTAATCCTCATCTTATTTTTAAAGTGAGTCCAAGACCCTAATCTTTTTAGGAGTGCAATTTTGTTCTTGATGTATTTATATTGGTGCAACTCTACCCATTAGTAATGGTGGCTCTAAACACTGTTAACAGTAGGCATTTTTTTGGGGAAAAAAATCCACATCAGAAGGGGATTTGGCTGACATATAATAATTGGGATTAAAATTTCCACATACTAATTTATTTAGAGGTTACCCAAAAAAAAAAAAAGAAAGAAACCTAGAATGTGACTTTGTGCGGCACTTTGGAAAGATTGAAACTTTATACCTGCCATTGTCTATGCGACTTGAAGATTAGCATCCGAAGAAGAAGGCGACAAATTTCAGTGAGCCAAGTTGTCTTGGTTAGGAAAGGTAAGAACTAATTTGCAAGATGTGCTGTTGTTTTCATTCTATGGTCCCATAATAAGAATTGGCTTGCTAAAGGGGGTTTTATAATCAAAAAATGTTAAGAGATGCAAATCTAGGAGATGAGGTGGAGCGGGACTAAGATGATATGGCTAACTATGTGTCAGTCAACGAAAATGATGTGGCGCTCCATGTGATGATGACCGACGAAGATGTGGAAGGTGTCGATTGCTTTGATGTCGAGGTAGGGACAAAGCGACGTCAAAGAACAGGACTTGAAATTTGGAAGTTTACATATACCATTTGGAATTAAAAACTGAGCCATGGTATTTATGAATAGCATGGCTTCATACATACTAATTTACACACACACATGATTAGGCAAAAAGGATCTCAATTGTGGCATGAAATTTAATTTTTGTCTGCTGCTATTCTGGCCATCATGTCTAGCTAAATATAAACTTTGATTTTTATAGAATTGAAGGAGTAAGCTTTATTTTTGATGATGAATTCGAAGGATAATTTTTTATTTTTCATAATACTATATTGGCCTCTCTGATTTTGATAAACTAAGGGGGGGGGGAAATAATTTTCACTTTTTTTCCTTGTAATAGATGGCCAATTCTCCACTTGTAGTGAGGATTGAGATGGTGAGGAGGAAGAGTCAACAAATGATGAATGTGAAGTGAGGAGGGAGAGTTAGGAAATGAGGAGTCTGAATATGAAGAGAAAGAGTCAATAACAAGTGAAGAAACTGAAAGTGATAAAGAATTAATGAGGCTTAGTGACAATTATGGATTAGAGAAACAACCCTTCTTCATGTTAGGCATGACATTTGCCAATGTTTAAGAAATTAGGAAGGCCATTAACAATATACTATTGTAGAAGGGGTTAAATTGAGAATTAAAAAGAGCGGGTCGTCAAGAATTAGAGTTATCTATAAAGAGGGTTAACCTTCTGTTTTTTATACTGCAAAAGAGAGGGATGACTTTGGATTGAAAGTTAAAACTCTATATTATGAGCATAGATGCCTTAGGGTTTATAAGAACCCAAGAGCTAATATGAAGTGATTAGCTGGGCACTTTAAAAGCAAGATTCAAGAGAGGCCATAATACAAAATAAGTGATATGAAGAAGGATGTAGAAGCTAAGTTTAAACTACATGTAAGCATCCATAAATGCAAGCGAACAAAGAAGTTGATAATTGAGGAAATGGAAGGAAGCTATAAGGATTAGTTTACAAATTTAGAAGACTATTGTAATGAGTTGAGAACTTCAAATCCAGGGTCGGATGCTACTGTTGAGGTGAGCAAAGAAGCGTTAGAAAATGGGAAGAGAGTATATAAGAAAATGTATGTATGCTTTAATGCTTGTAAGGTATGTTTAATGTCCTTTTGTTTTTTTCTTTTTTCTTTAATAACAAGTGATTGTAAATAAATTTGATCAATGCCATTTTCAATTTTTCATTCTTGATTGTAAAATCAAATTTTGATTTTTCCATGACGTGTAGGTTGGATGGAAGGTTGGTTGTAGGCCATTTATTGGGATTGACAGTATCTTGGTAAAGCAAGAGGTATTCTTCTCACTATAACAGGGATTGATGCAAATGACTCATTATATCCAATTGCATTTGGATTGACTTAACAAGAAAATAAAGTAAATTAGAAATGGTTTTTGCAATGGCTTAAGCGGTCACTAGATCTTGGGGATGGATCGGAAGTGACATTAATATTTGATATGCAAAAAGTGGTCCTACTTAATTCATAAACTTCCATTTTATCATATTATAATTCTAATTGAGTCTTTATTTTGTAAGGATTACATTTGGCTGTTGAAGAGGTTCTACCTCGGTCTGAGCATTGGTTATGTGCTAAACCTATTTATGCAAATTGGAGCAAATGGTAGAGGGGACATGAGCTGTAGAAAAAATTCTTCTCTTGTGGACACGGAGCATGTTTAAAGAATAGTTTAAAGACAACCTAGAACAACTAGGAGGGTTGAGTAGATTAGTAGTTCAAGCATTTTTTTTCTTACAATCCACCATAGTGGGTGGGAGCCTATTTCCGTAATAGGTGTCAAACATGGACAATAGATAACAATTATAGTGATAGCTTGAATGCATGGATATATGAATGTAGGTATCTTCTTGTTATTCATATGTTTGAAGGGATAAGAGAAAAATTGATGATTAAATGGGCCGAGAGTGATAACATTATGCAAAAGTGGAAGAATGATTTTAGCTCGAAATGTGTTGAATTGTTTGAAAGAAATAGGCAATTAATAGTGTGATGTAGAGTTGTTTTCAATAGGGATGATGGGTATGAAGTTAAAAAGATGTCAAGTAAACATACTGTGTTTCTAAGTAGGAAGTTATGTAGTTGTAGGGCATGGGAATTAATTGGGATCCCTTGTCAACATGCAATTTGTGCATTTTATAATTAAAAAAAAATCAAACCTAGCAGTCACATAACAAAATGCTATCATAAAGCCTCATACATGGTGAGCTTTGACATGAAATTTTAGCCAGTTAGGGGTAAACAGTTTTGGGATATAAGAGAATTTTCATCCTATAGACCCCCCCACTAGTGTGCAAATTACTTGGAAGACTGAGGAAGAAAAAAAAGAGAACTGAAAGAGCAAGTAGGAGAAAGAACAAAGGTATTGCTCAACAAAATGGTTCACTTGAATAGTTTGTAACACCAAACCTAACAATTGAAAAGTTGGCCAAGTCAAGTTCAACTTAGAGATGCACTATATGTAGCCAAGAAAGGCACAACAAACTAACATGCAATGATGTAAGTTTTCCCTCCAAAATTATATTTTTCACATGTGATGTCCCCTTAAATCTAAGTGTAGATGATACATAATTTGTATTCAATGCAGCATCCTCCATCAACAAGCACTAATAGTACAAGAAAGAAAAGAGGAACACCTAAGAAAGTCAGTGCCAATTCTGGTCAATAGAGTCAACTAACTCAAGATGCACAATGTCAACCAATTACACTAAGGCCTGAATTCCAAGAAAGAGGTTCCTTCAAGAAGAGAGCAGAATTTGTCCTAGGTGTTAGATTTGACTTGCAAACTGGATGGGTTGTGTTAAATGCAAGTGGAGATTGTATTATACATGTGAATGATTTTTGTCTTCCATAAATTTGACACATACATGCTTTCTGGTTACTAATTTTTGTCTCTTTAGTTAGTAGCCAATTTTGTAATGACTGGCTTTTCTTCTATCTTTGCCTTGTAATGACCAATTTCTATTTTGTTGCTTCAGTGTGCTTACTATCAATCAAAGAAATGTCTAACAATGAAGTATACATTTACTCATCCTATTTGCTTTTTCTAGCCTGGAATGCCATCTGAGACTGTAATCAAAGAGGGGAATGTTGAAGAGCACATGGAACATTATGCAGATCCTGAGATACGTTATCCTGTTCCAAATGAGTGGGAATAAAGGAAGAGCTACCATCCAGAAGGTCAACAAAGGAGAATTGCACTTGTTGGTGATGGTTCCATTGTCTTACAGCCAATCAGCTTTCATTCAATCCACCAGGCCTAAGATGGATGGGATAACCATGCTTAACTACTTCACAATTACAGGCCTAAAGATAAAGGAGGGTTGGTTTACAGATAACTAACTCAAAAAGTGCTAGCATATAGACCTACTTTTTAGTATATTTTGGTCTCAACAATGTAAATTTTGGCTGTTAATTATGTTATTTAGTCTAATGAATATATTTTAGCAAAATATGAATGTTGTTTATTTTGATATCATGGAAACTATATGTTATTTTTTTGGTCCATGGATTATATCATTTTTATGGGAAATGACCTTATCTTACGTGAATGAGTGACTATTATTATCATATCCAAGTTGCAAGCTATACCTTGACAAATTAGAGTATATGCTACTTTTGATAGGGTTTAACCTTTTTAGCTCAATTAAATTTGCCAATTGTTTTTCTACAATTAATTAACTTTAAAATTTATTAATTTAATCTTTGCCACATGCTACTTTTGACAAGGTTTAACTTTTTTAGTTCAATTAATTTGCTAGTTGTTTTTCTACAATTAATTAATTTTAAAATTTATTAATTTAATCTTTCCTTTCTCTAGTTGGCTTTAAAACTCACATTTTTAGTTGAACATGTGCAAAAAAAAAATACCACACAAAATTAAAGATATACCATATATGTGAAAAGATATACATATCAAAAAGTATATATTTCATGCATAAGAAAGATATACCCTCACAAGTTAAACCCATATTGTCATTATGCGACTCTTTAACAGTACAACCTTGACAAATATATTTCCTACCAAACCAAATCAGACTTGTTAATAGAATAAGCACACAGTCATCAAGTCATTTGTACTAATACAATATATTGCCCTCTAAACTAGTTTATTGCGGCAATTTCTTCAAATGATATTGCAGTAGACAAAGTATTCTTCAGATTGAAATATAACATGATAGCAACATTAACATAGGTGCAAAATCAGTGCATTTAGAACTTCAATTTCACACCTTACATAAAATTTTATTACATTACAAATCTAATAACTACATCAGCACTTTGTAGCCGAAGAAGGAAAAAAAAAAGACTACGTGGGCCCTTTATGGCCAAGAAAAAGAAGAGTACATCAGCACCTCCTTCAAAAATATACATATAAAAATAAACCATGATAAGAAGATAGAAACTATGAACATTTTTGGCTTCTTCTTTCTACTTTCAACTACCACCTCTAACTTGACATGTCTCCTTTCTATCTTTTTCACCACTTGATATATGTGACGTACATCTGCACTCCAAGCCGCCTACCTAGGAGCAAACAAGCCATAGAAACAATAACTTCTTTGACCTTCATGCTGCCTCTCTACTCTGACTTGTCTCACTAAAAGAAACTCTTCTCCTTGATGCCATCAAAGATGAGTTTGATTCACCCTTCAAACATTCATCTGCAATGACCCATAGATGATCTGGATTCTATTTTAGCAGTGGGTATTTTCCATTCACCATTGTCTTTTATGGCTACTGCATTACGCAAATTGCTTTTAGGTTTTCAATCGCTTCTCTTCTCCATCTTTTGTTGTCTTCTCAGCTTTTTTAGTTAATAACCTAACATTTAATCCAATCAAATATTATGTGTCACTGCAATGCCTATACGGAAACCTCTCCCCCCAAAATGCATACGTTGTAGTAGTGTTTAGAGCCACCGTTACTAATGGGTAGAGTTGTATCAAAATAAATAGATCAAGGACAAAATTACACTCCCAAAAAGATCAAGGTGCTGGGCACTCCTAAAATAATAAGATGAGAGTCAAATTGCACCTTTACCTTTTATTTTTTATAATGAATAATACGGGCCTATGCCAAATTGTTATTAGCAAGAGATTCCCACGTCTGTGTACAAATAATCCCTAACTTCCGTCAGTGGTGGTTTATCAAAAGACTTAACCATCTCCCCTTGAGCTATGCTCATATTAGCTAGGCAATCAGCACACATTTCGCCCTCTCTACAAACATGCCTAATCCTAACCTATTAAATATACAACATTTTACTCTTTACAATTTTCACCAGACTCGACTTAACATTATTACCATCATATACAACATTTCAAGAAAAATTTATAGCATTAGCGGAATCACATTCTACAATTGGACTATTAATATGAAAACTATTAACAAGTTTTATCCCAGTGACGACTCCTCATAATTTAGCTTTATCACTGAACAAGATCTTAGCCACCTTAAGAAGTCCTTCATCCATCCCTGTTCCAGCACTTCCCATCTAATATCCCTTCTTACCCCATCAAATCCATATGCTTTAAAATTCTAATGATTTCATCTACATAATTTTCAAACAGCTTTAGCATCATTGGCATTTCGAAATTTTTGTCAAATAAAATTCTATTTCTCTAGTTCCATAGCTGCCAAGAAGGAATACCAAAAATATTATCCCACCTCTTAGACTCCCTCATTAAATTCCTCCTAAACCAATCCTTATTTTGAAAAAGTTTAAAATCATGGGGCAAAGTATACCCACCAATATGCTCCCATATGGCTTTGGCAACTTCACAGTCCTTTACCATATGCATAAGGTTCTCTACTCCATTCTCACTCCTTACACACATTGCATTTCCTCCCAAAATTTTACATCTTCTTTTAATGGTCCTGAGTAGTAATCCACATACAAATTTGAATTCTCCTTAGCCCCTTCCACTTCCATAACTTCCTCTATAGCACATCAACCTCCTTGTTCATTCTTTAACTCATGATACATTTTTGAAACAACATAACCACATTTTAGTGGAGTTCCCGATTTTATTTTGACACGCCTATAAGAAACATTAGGAGGAGGAATGGCTAAAACAAGACTTATATGTTCATCCATGCCACAAGCTTTAATTCTCTCCATGTTCCACTCTCCATTTGACCATACTATTTCCTTTGTAGAACAACTCAAATCATCAACATTCAACCTTATTCCATTCTTTAGAGACAAAATTCTTTTGATGCCAACCCACCTATCCCTCCAAAATTTAATAGATTCTCCATCTCCTACTCTCCAATAGATATTCTCTATTAAGTGAGGCCAAATTCTACTCAAATTCTTCCATATTTCAAAATCAGAGGCTTTCACTATACATTCTTCCTTTAAATCCTTAGTTCTCCCATATTTCCCTCTTAAAACTTGAGAAACTAAGTCTTCGGTTTTGCCAATAAGTTCCACTCAATCTACCCCAATAAGCATTATTTATAATCCCCACATCTTTCAATCCATACCCCTTTTATTGTTTGTAGTGCACAAAAGACTCCAACCTATAGCATGTATATTCCTTTCTTATTCATCATTATTCTAGATAAAATTTCTTTGAATCTGCTCTAACCTCTGCCTTACCCCCACTAGAATATGGGCATGCTGCATATGGAAGATTGTCATCTGATTTGTCATAGACTAAACTAGAGTATGCTGCCAACTAAAGAAAGGGTCTATTTCTTCTATCTACTCAACTTCCTTTGCTTTTTATTAAACAAATATTGAAATTTCTCTCTAGAATTCATTCCACTGGTTATATACCCTTCAAGATACAATCATCCATTCTTCTAAAACCTAAAACATCACATATTTCATTCTACAAACCTCAAGCAACATTTTTAGAAAAATATATACTTGTTTTCTGGGCATTTATTATCTTGCCTGAAATACTTCCAAAATCCTCCAGCACCTTAAGTAGATTACAAGCTTGATTCGAATTTGCTTTATAAAACAAAAGCAAATCATCTGTGAAAAGAAGATGGGACACTGCTATACTTCCTTTGCAATTTTCATAGGCTTACACTCTTTCTCTCTTACTTTATCCGCAATCATATGAGAAAGTTTGTCCATCCCTGGCACAAAAAGTTAAGGAGATAAAGTATCTCCTTACCTTAAACTCTTGAAGATTCAAATTTCTCCTTTGTTTTCTTTGTTCCATATTATAGCCATCTTTGTAGTGTTAACACACATCAAGATCATCCTTCTAACATGCTCATAAAAAGCCTATTTCCTCTAAGACCCTCTCAATAAAACACCAAGACATTTTATCCTAAGCTTTTTCTAAATCAATTTTGATGGCCATAAATCCTTTCCTCCCTTGCATTCTATTTATGGTATGAACCACTTCTTTTGCAATTATTATATTATCTTGAATACTCCTCTTAGGGACAAATCTAGTTTGAAAAGGATAAACCAATTTGTCCATAAGAGGTTATTCCTTTGTACAACACATTACACAAAGCTATAGGCCGAAATTGACTTGCTAACTCAGGGTAATCCACCTTCAGAATAAGAACCAGTAGCATGCTATTAAGCTCTCTAATTCTTTCTGGCTGTTTCCACAAAAAAGCAACCAAATTAGTTATAGCGTTTCCAACTATGCTTCAATTTTTCATTTGAAAGAAAGCATTCATAACTTCTCTTTCATTTATATCACTGTTGACTCAAGCTAATTCCTCTTCACTAGTCTTTCCCCATTACTAAAAATCTGACAACATCCTCTATCACTAACTTTCTCTTTAAACAGCTTTATATAGAATTTACAAAACACCTCCCCACTATCTCATTCTCCTCTTCAACCCATTCTCCCTCCTTATTCTTTAATATTTTCACCTTATTTCTTCTCCTTGTTTGATCCATCTACCTCTTGATTTTTGAAACCATAGCAACTCCTCTTGCTTCAAAGTAATCAATGTTAGATATGATTAGTTTTGATAATGTCAAATATCATAGCAAAAAGTTTGCATCAAATGTTTATATCATGCTTTGACTAAGTACAATACTTAATGAGAATATCTCGTATAGATTGGTCAAGTAAAGAAATGAGGTATCACTATGTTGAATAATCAGGAAGAAGAAGAAATGAGAGAGCCCGACTAAGGAGCATGACTTCAAGTAAAGATAGCCAAGAATAGAAAAGCCAAAATCAAGTAATCTAAGCAACATTACTCGATAAAGTAATAAGGTAATATCTGACTTAACAAGGCTTTCGAGTAAAAGCATAGACAATAGAAAGAACTTACAAAATCAAATGAGAATATCAAGATTTAAGTTCTTAGATTTAGTATTGAAGGTTATTATGCTTAATAAGAACTTGGAGTGGTTCAATTGGAAGTTATATCAACATATCTTGAATTACCCTTCATTTAAGCTCAAATATAACCTTCAGAGATGATTTTCACATGTGTTTCTTGAGTACATTTTTGAGTTTCATGTTTCTTTAATACGTTATCAAGAAATCACATACTATATTATGCTCTATTCTTTATTCAGCTCTAAAATATATTTGGTAGTTCTACAATATCTCCTAAACTATAAATCTATTTGAAGTGAAATTTGATGCATATGAAACTAGACTTAGAACACGGTTCATAGACACCAAGATCAAATCCAATAACTTCATACAAAGGAAATATACTGTTTGAAAGTTGCTACTAAGATTTCACACCTTGGCCCTGACTCTTAGTCACTATGATCATGATAAATTTAAAAATAAAATGACTTTCAGAGTGGCACTTATTGTTTTGGAAAGTAGACTCAAAGAGCTGATGATAGGTTATTTGCAACATTCAGAGTTGAATTGAAAGATTTATGATCACCTAAACTTGACCTTTATTTGCATCAGTGTTTAAATGACAAAGACCAGAAGTTGTATTTTCTACTTCATACTCAAACAAGTTATTAGGTTAAGGCATAATTGAGGCAATTATCAAGTAAGAAAAACATGTAACATTTTTCTAAACTCATATGCTTACTCAAATAAGTATTCGAGTCAGCGATAACTTCTTCGTACTCTATATTTCTAATGGATTCGAAATCAAGTCTAAATCTTTTGTTACTCTATCTAAACATGTTTGATGTAACATCCCAAAACTTATTTGTGTTTCAATGCTCATGGTTAAAAAAAAAAAAAAAAAAAATAAAATAAGTAGATTACTCACTACTCAAATCTCACCTTAAAAGATTAAAAAAAAAATGTGATTTAGAAGAGAATCACATTATATAAATTATACATGTGTAGTTTTTTTTTAAAAAAGGAAGCTAAAATCAACAAATATATGACAATAAGTATATATATAAATAATAATAAAGTGAAACAAATTAAAACTCAAGATATTACACAAACTTGCATCTTGAAATTAGTTTTTTTTTAAAATCTGGTTTGGCTTTGTTTATTTTCAAATAGATCTCAATTGATTTTGTGCATATTTTCAAATAAACATATTTAAATTTAATTTTCATATATTCTAAGAGTTTATATAGGTAGCCTACACCTAGTTATTTTAGTGTACTCTCATTCAATACTCCTACAGCCATCAGGTACTCACCTTCCTTCTCTTTTCTCTCTTTTCTCATTCTTTTTCTTCCTTTAACTCCTCTTGTTATCTTATGTTTCGTAAAGTGCCGCCCAGCTGCTCCTATTTTATCCTTTCCCATCTTGAATCACGTGTTTGCATGACCCAGGCGTAGTAACTTTCTGAACCTACAATTATCACTTGTAGTCCGAGTCTTTGTATAAATATATACACATGTATGGCAAGGATAGAAACTTTTCCTCTAATTACTGGTGCTACGTGGTCTTGTTTTTCATTCACATATATATATATATATATATAAATACACCTTTGCAATTGCTTCATGTTAAGCCGTACATATATATGTGTAAGTATATACATGCACATATGTATTTCTTAATAGGTATAAGGCATGAGTGTTATCATAAAACTGTCACCTTTGTCCTCTTTCTTGAAACTATCTCCATTTCTTCACATCCTTTGCTTTTTGTCCTCAAGTCCCTTCTTTCCTAATCACTTCTATGCATACACACACATAATGATTTAAAAAGAAAAAAAAACAAAGAAATTCTTTTACTTGTAGGTTACTGCGGATTAAATTAAATTACAAGAGGATAATCATTCAGAATAAAAATATATAATGATATAATATAACTTAGGGTATTTTGGAAAACTTTAAGACTTTAGAATATCTTAAGGATATGCTTTGAGTAGTGTGGTCTAAATATTAATTCCTTTATGTATACGTGTGATTTTGTAGATTCTCATTGAAAGCTTTTATTAGTTGGGATTTGCTACTTGACCACTTGTGACCTTAAGGATACCAGGTAGCTTGGGGGTTTTCCATGTGTATGCAATCTTTAACCATCATGATTATATACATAACTCTCTCGGCTTAAGAGATACAAATAAATAAATAAGATTTAAAAGGTGAAGGGATAAAATTGTATTATCTTCTATGTTATCTGAATTCTTTGTTAAGCAAGAATGTGTTTTGGTTATTTTGTGAAAGTTTATGGTGATTTGTCTCCTTTTAAGCATGCTTGCATATACTAGATTTGTTACATACTCATGACATGCATAGATGGTTGGACTTGGGAGTTTATGATGTTGATATATGTGATAAAATATGACCACGTGGTTTGCCTCCACTGTGCGCACAGTGGTTGGCCTTTTTAGGGCCCTGTTTCTTAATACTTACCTGGCCAAGTTTGTAGAGGGAGAACGTGGGATAGCGACACCTCCTGGTTCTTTTAAGAAGGGGAGCCATAGTCTAGGCTTGGGCTCTGTATCTTTGGCTAGATATATCCTAAGTACTAGAGTAGCTTTAGTTAGTCCAGTGTGTGGGCCAGACCATGTATAAGCCTATGATTCTAGTCAGGGGAATAAGGTTGGAGGGAACAATAAGGGAGGAAGCATCCATTGCATATGAACATGGTATATTATTAAATTAGTTACATATTTTGCTGACAATTATTTAAGCTGTTGCAATATCTATTTGTCTAGCTAATATGAAAATGTTTGGGTAATGGTTGTATCTACATGGTTGAACTCTGGGTTACTGAGACGTTTGTGCTCACCCCAATTATTTTAACATTTTTCAGGTGACAATTCTTATAGGGAGCAAGGAAAGGCACTAAATGAGTGAACCTTAAAGGCTCTAATGTACTCGTTGAGTACGTTATGCTATATTATATTTAATTTCCATGCCACTAGGGACTGATTCTTAAAAACAAAAAAAAAACAAAAACAGTTTTTATTAATTTCTTATTTGAGGCTACTTTTTATATTAGTACTTGTAATTATAATTTGTATTGAAGTAAGACTCCTATGGCAAAGAGTATTGAGATCCTGTATAGTTTGGGATGAAGTTCCTGAGCGTTTGTGTGGTTTGGTTGATTAAAAGATAAGTTTTTTGGTTAGTCGAATAAGGTGTTATGTTTTTGTAGTGAGGTGTTACATTTGATACTTAAGAAAATATCTTAGATCATCTAACAATATGTTTAGCAAGTGATTAAGCAGGAATTAAGTCACAATGGATTGATGATATTGCTAATCAACTTTTAGTTAAAAGCTTTCAATGGCTAATTTCAACAATCATATTTTTCAAGCCGAATGGGAAGAAGATGCTCAACAGTCAAATGCTTAATATCATCTGTAAATAGAAGGAGCATTTAGAGAACAACAAAAAACAATAAAGAGAGTCTAAGCTTGCAACGTCAAAATGCTGAAATGCAGAATTAACATATCTTCATTTAGAGCTCCAAGAGAATACTCTCTTCGCTTGCACTTCAGAGATTATGTACATATAATTGTGAGATATAAACAAAGAGTTTTCTATGTGCTTAAGAGTCAATTATCACTTCTTTGACAGAAGAATTATTCGAGTTTCATTCTAATCAGTAGATTTTAACCTTACGGTTTGTAAAAGGGAGTAAATTCTTACGAGTGTGAGGAGTACTTACCTTGGTGCGACAGTGTTATGTCTTGTAGTACTTCTCAAGTACCCAACTAAAACTTGAGAGAGATAGTGGATTGAAAATCTTAGATAGAGCCTGGGGACTGGACGTAGGTCTGTGAAGAGACCGAATCAGGATAAATCACAGTTTGCATCTTCTCTTTCTTACTTCTTTATATTTCCAGCTAAACTATTTTACTTTTTGATTGCACGTATCTTGTTCATTTTTTTTTTACTTTGAGTTTCTTACAATTTTCACTATGTTACAAAAAGGTTTTTGATTTTAATCAACACCCAATTCACCCCCTCTTAGGTGATCAGCCATTGTAACAATCAAAAGCTCTAAATCCCTTTCAAGCTAAATTAAAAGGGGATTACTTCTTTTATCATTACTTCCTTCTCTTCTCTTCTCTGTTCTACCAAACACTTCATTATTCCATTTCACAATATCCTTTTAACTATTAATTACTTTTGCTTTTAGAATTTTGATGACTACTTTTGTATAGTTATTGATTACATAATAATAGTAAGTAGCTGAACAAGAGTAGTTATTGGATCTCCAACACATCTCTTTGAATTTTTGAAATACAAGTAGGCACTATCAAAACTAGGATAGTAAATAGCTAAATAAGTGTATTCATCCAATTTTAAAAAACAAAAACATTCAATTGTAATACTAAAGTAATCAATAGCTAAATAAGAGTAGTCAATACTTAAACAAGAACAGTCAGCGGGGCTATGACAATATGCCATTAGAACTCTAGTAGCCTTCGACGACTAGCTTTTTGTTAGGGGTGCTAGGGTGGCATTCTTAAAAAGAAAAAAGAAAAAATTAAAAAGTGAAAAGCATTTGCATCATTTCACAATATTTAAAAATGTCAAAATAGTACAAAAAGGTATGATTTGAAAATTTGAAATTCACCTACCCTCATTTATCATTTAATAATTTTTAGGATATTTTATTGCCTTGTTCCCTTTTTCAGAAAAGGAAGAAAAAAATATACAAAATCCAAGCTCTGATCAGTCCGTTCAAAACTTTTGATAGGATAAAAATATGATTGATTAACCTATTGACCTGGGTTTGGTTTTAGGGTTAAAGTCCAAATTTTCCTTGGAAGCTTTTATTTAGGAGTCCTGGGCAATCTTTTTGGGTTCAATACTGTCTTGAAAGTTTAAAATTGTAGCAATTTTGCTCCTATTGTTAAGAAACTATTGTTGACTATTAAAATAATGACATTGACTATGAATATTTTTAACAGTAGGGCAAAATTACTATGAATCTAAACTTTTGAGGCAATATTGAATCCAGAAAAACCTTCAAGTGTATAATACCCATGAGTGAAAATTTTCAAGATAAATTTGCACCTCAACCTCTAGTTTTATTAACAGCATGAATCATTACCAAAAAAATAAAAAACTTTAAGTGATGGCTTTCAGTGGCCACACAAAATGTTGCCACTGAAAGTGTGACTTTCAGCAGTGACATTAAAAGTCGTTGTTGAGAATCTTACTTTCAACGATGACTATTATCTGCAACTCCTAATATTGCTTCTGAAAGTATACTTTTAGTGGTGACTAATCATGTTGCCGTTGAAAGTATATTTTCAGCAGTGACCTAATGTTGCTATTCAAAAGGGCTTTTATCAAAGTATCTTTTAGCGGCAGCAGAAAGTCTATTTTAACTGTGTTATTATTTTAAGTTTTTTTAAAAAAATATTATATTTAGATAATAATTTTGTCCATTAATATTATTTGTTATAACAAAATAAAGTATTTTCACATGTTGTTGTGTTAGAAAGAGAGAAAAAGAGAGGGTTAGAGAAATAACATGGTGTGTGTGTGAATGTTGCTATGAAAAGGGTTTTTATCAAATTTTCACATGGAAGAATTCTTAGGTACTCTAAGGGTACTAGCTCGGTGTATACTGACCGATGAAAACATCCTATTTGGACAAATTCAAACCTACATAGCAGCTTATGTGTGAATTTTCAGATTTATAATGTTTTAATAATTTCTTTAAAAAACTGCCTTTTTTTTTTATTTTCCAACTTGCTTTTCGATGCATCTCTTCCTCACTTTCTTATTTCCCCCCTTATCCTCAACATCTTAACATCCCCCATTTTCCCTTCAAATTTATTCTCTCTCCTTCCAGCTACCTATCCCTCTCTATTCCTTCCACCATTAAAACAAGGTTTGAGACATTTGGCTTTCGTTTAGCCTCCTGCAATATTCATTGAATTGCAACCAGTCATGCTAAAAGGGGAAAATCCACTTAATAGTGTAATAAATGGGCCTTCAGAACCAAAAGCACTCAAGCATATAGAAGATACTCTGCGTCTAAGAAAAGAGAAAAGAAAGTAGATAGGTTTGAGGAAGAAGATGATAGTAAAGGTGTGTGACGTGCTATTCCTGATGGCGTTCCCAATCACGATGGAGGCGACTCAGTCAAATGCGAGCACCTTCCGCTACCATTAATGTTCCAATGCTGTTAAAATTTCTTTGACCTTGCTTTAATGGTGGAAGATTGGAAGGGATAGAGAGGGGAGGGAGAGTGAATAGATCTAAAGGAAGATGGGGACTGTTGAGATGCTCAGGATAAGAGAGAGAAGGGAAAATGGGTCAGGTAGAGATGCATCAAAAAGAGAGTTGGAAAATTAAAAAAAAATGGCAGCTTTTTTAAAAAATTATTAGAATATTATATATTTGAAAATTCACACATGACCTGCTACGTAAGTTTGAATTTGTCCAAATAGGATGTTTTCATTAGTTAGAGTACAGGTGAGCTGGTATTCTCATAGTACCAAAGAATTTCTCTCTTCACAGATTGTTGTGTTAGAAAGAGAGAGAAAGAGAGGGTTAGAGGTATAATATGGTGTGTGTGACAATAAGAGAGAGAGAAGGAGGAGGGAATGAATGTGTGTATGAAAGTGAGATATTATAATTATATTTGTGAGGGAGAGTTAAATAATCATGATAAAATTTTTAATTAAATTTTATTATTTTTTATATACTATTTCTATATTTCAAATTATAAATATAAATATTAAACATATAAAACAAATAATATTGTATAAATTATATTTTTTTAATACCAATAGATATTATAAATAAATATTTTAATCAAATAAGAAATTTAATTATAAATATTTAATAATAGCATTATTATTTAACAATATTTAATATGATAGTCTTTAGGCTAAAGGATGCTGAAAATCTATTTCAATATTTTATTACCAGTTTCTAATTCCCTACCTATCAAACATCACCTGTCTCCAATCCCTAAAGAATTTGATTACAGTAAGGTCTTCAAAATGTCTTATCTTATCTTAAGACAATTAAGAAAACCTAAATCAACATTTCCATCCATATAACCTAAACCTCTTCCTAGACAACCAGTAAGACCACCTCATTTTTCTTCATTCGAGAATCTTTTTCAAACCTTCACCTTCATACACTAAACCCCCGAACCAAAACCACCCTCTCAAGAAGTACAAATCAAATATTTGCCATCTTCGCCACCAAAAACAACTTCTCTTCTAGAAAAAAGAAGGAATGAAGAAGTTATTGATCCAAACAAAATCATAGCCACCCGGCAATCATTAAACAAATCCCAATTACTTTCTGTTAGTAGTTCAGATATAGATCCCAGTCTTTCTACTGCATATAATTATAGCTCTGACTCTGAGACATAACATGCTAATATTTCTCAAATTGCTATGGTTAAACCAGATCTTGTAGTTGATGATCCATCTGAAAAAGAACCCTTTGTGTCAAATGTAATAACCTAAATTTATTTTAGGATTAATTTTTACAAATTATTTATCTAGTTAGCTCGTATATTTATGATCCAAGAGAGATTATATTTTTTTGGCTAATAAATGATTTAGTATATAATATTATTGACTAATTTAGATTTAGAATTAGGTCACATTTCGTTTACAAGAAGTCCTTTTCAAAGATGTTAAATTTCTTGCCATCTATTTACCTGTCAATTATAATATATATTTAGTCTATAAATACAGCTTCAATTCATTTGTAGTTTAGTCTCTATGATATGAATTCTTTTTTTTTTCCAAGTAAAATACGAATATCATGTTAAGAATTTAGGATTTACTTCACCAAATCAGGGGGGACTAATATGATATAACACGCAACTTGGCATCTTTCAAGTATGCATTTTTTTCTAGGTAAAAAAAAAAAAATGCGTTCTTCAAATGCCACATACCCACATAAAAATTTGGCATCTCTCAAAACAATAAAAAAATTTCTCAAGATTTTGATTAAATTTTAAAAAGTAAACAAAATTCCTAAATAATAAATAATTTTTTCAGGTAGTTTGAAAATCATTTACTTCTTCAAAATTAAACAAGCCAGCCTTTAGTGAATAAAATCATTATTATTATAATATCCAATGTCTTGCACTTCGGGAAAGTGGTGCAAACGTCTTCTAATGGGTGAAACTTGGAGAAACTTGTTTTGTATTTTATTAAGAAAATATCAAAGGATAGCTTAGTCATGGATTTATGGGAGACCCACAGGTTATGATTTATTCCACGTGTCATATAATGACAGGATCTGTTGTTAAAAATTCTTATTCTTATGAAATGTTGGCCTTACGGATAAAAGTTTTTTAGAAAAATTGAAGACTCAACTAATCAAGATTTCATTCAAGTTATACGGTTCTTTTATAGATAATAATTTTTTTTTTCAGAAATATGTATGGGAAAATTGTAAATAAAAACCTTTGAAAGTATGAAATTACGAAATACTTATGTAAATTATCATAATTGATTGAAGAGATTCGATCGTAAATTGCAATTATATATGAAATGATGAAAAAAAGCCTAAGGTATCCTTCCCTTCTTCTCTTCCTCCTCCTCTTTCCTCCTCTTCTTTGTCTCTTCCTCTACTTCCTCTCTTTCTCTTCCTTCTCCTTTCCCCCCAAAGTCCCTTTTATTAGTAACTTCACAACATTTTCTAAACCTGATTTTCTATCTATCTTTTGAATTCAAATGACTAATTGTGTAATGAGGTAATAATCTATGGTAGTAGAAAGTAATATTTAGCTATTTATCTACTTCTTATTTGGTGATTAACACGTAACTTGTTGGTTTTCATGAATTAATTAGTGAATGAGATTCAAAGCATTACTTTATTTTTTTTCCAGCTATGGGTTTTGCACTCAGTTATCTGAATATAATGTCGATAATGCCATGGTATCTACTCATGACTTGGATTTGAAATGTTCTAATAATTTCATAGTAGCAAGCCTCGTATGCTGTAAGGGAGATTAGTTTTGATATCATTAGATTATAATATGAGAAAGAATTGTTGCTTTACAATTCTATCGCTAAAAGGAAATTAAAAGATGGGAATAACAAGTTAAGTATGGAGAATTGACAAATTTATAATTAAAAATAACAAGTACATAATTGGAAATAACAAGTTTGTAAAATAGTTGGGAATGCTAAGTTAAGTTTCAGGATTTAACAAATGTATAATAAGAAATAACAAGTATATAAATGGAAATAACAAGTTTGTACAGTAGTTAGAAATAAAAAAAATTGAATATAAGGATTTGACAAGTTTATAATGAAAAATAATAAGTTTATAATTGGAAATAACAAATTTGTAAAGTAGTTCGAATAACAAGTTGAGTATGAGGATTTGACAAGTTTATAATTAGAAATAATAAGTTCATGTTATATGTTATTTGACTGCGTTGATTTATAAAACTTTGTAACATAAAAAGTGTCCATGTTAGATTAATTGAGTGTTAAATTTGCTGTGCAGGGTGAAGCTTCAGCCTTAGGAAGAAGACCTTATGTGGTAATTGGTCAACTATGATGAGAATAAATGCCACGAAGATACATTGAAACTTATTGCACAGCCACACAAGGGATAAAAAGCCTAAATGGGAGAATGGGAGTAAATTATACATAATGTTGTTAGAATTAAGATATGTTTAACATATTTTACTTTGTACTAATAATTATTCAGCACAATTATACATTGTTATTAACAATTATGTATTGTTGAAATGACCTATACCTAATTTGTTACTCTGATTTTAATGTTTCACTTTAAATTAACATTATTTCACATTTGATTAGTCAATAATAAGTCTACTAAGTAAAATAATGCGTTTGAATATGAAAATTATAGGTCTAATAAGTAAAATTATAAGTGTAGTATATGAAATAATAAGTATAGATATGAAAATTATAAGTGTAATATATTAAATAATAAGTCTTGATATGAAAATTATAAGTAAAGTATGTCAAATAACAAGTCAGCATATGAAAATTGCAAGTTTAGTAGGTAAAATAACAAGTCTATAAATAAAAATTACTGGTTTAGTAAGTAAAATAATGTCTAGATATGAAAATTACAAATTTACTTAGTACAAAATTAAAAGTTTTATATATAACTATACAAAATTGATGCGATTAATAGTGATGGGGTCATACTAAAATAGAAAGTTTCCAAGCTCTAACGTGCACCCAAGTTAATTCTCCAGTAAGATCCACGCCTCATTAGGATAGCTTATGATGACAAATCCTGTTAATAGGGATTATATATCAAGTAGAAGAATTTTTATTTTCGATGAAATACTTAAACATTTGAAAACTAATTTTTGTATTACTTTTTTAAATGTAAAAAGATATATCAAATTTGAAAACACATAATAGAAGGGGAGGATGACTAAACCTAAAGGCTAAAAAGATACACCCAAACTTGTTATTACACTAAGTAAACTTGTAATTTTCATATCTAGAGTTACAGACATGTTATTTAACTTACTAGATTGTAATTTTCATATCTAGATTTGTTCTTACTAGTCTTGTAGTTTTCATATGCAGACTTGTTATTTGATATACTATACATGTAATTTTTATATTTAGAATTGTTATGTAACAAACTACCTTTGTAATTTTCATATTTAAACTTATTATTCTACTAACTAAACTTGTAATTTTTATATTCAAACTTATAATTTTACTTACTAGATTTATAATTTTCATATGCATATTTGTTATTTCACTTACTAAATTTATAATTTTCATATCTGCACTTATTATTTCACAACTAAACTTGTAATTTAAATATATGGGTGCAAAAATAATGTCAATTCAAAGTGAAACATTAAAATCTAAGTAATAGATTAGATATATATATTATTTTAGTAATACATAATTGTCATTAACAATCTATAACTGTGCTGAGTAATTGTTAGTGTAAAGTAAAATACATTTAACCTATTTTAAATACAGCAAACAATATGTATAATTTATCCCCATTTTCTTCATTATCTATACAGACTTCTTCCTGTTTTTGGCTTTTTGTCTCTTGTTTGGCAATGTAATAAGTTTCAATGTATTCTCACGACATTCATTCTCACCATGATCGACCAACCATTATATTAAATCTCATCAAAAAGCTAACACTTCATCCTCCACAATAAATTCAACAATCATTAATCCTCATACTTGTTATTTTTAATTATAAATTTGTCAAATCCTCATACTCAACTTATTATTTTCAACTACTTCACAAATTTGTTATTTCTGATTATAAACATGTTATTTTTAATTATAAATATCATACCTTGTTAATTTTCGCTTGAAAAATAAGAAAATTAGGATTGATCAACTGCTAGTTAGTGTAGTAGAAATATAGACAGAACAACTTTTGAATTAAGATCAGATCAGGAATCAGACTATCATTTTTAAACTATCCTATCAATATTAATCAAAGTAGGAAGTTACACCTAAAATTCTCAAAAATACTCACAAAATCATTAAAAAATAGAATAAAGGGTACATAATAGTATTTAAGGTCTAAAAGATTAAAAATAGGATAAAAATAATTTATGCTGAAATTTTCAGTATTTTCTTGAAATTTTGGCTAATTAAAAAAATGGGCTAAATTGAATTATTCAAAATACCTAGGGTCGTCAATAATTCATGAAAAATTTAGGAAAATTATTTGGAGAATTATTATGAATTTCAAAATTGTTCCCAACCTTTGAAAACATAGAGCATGGCTTTAAAGATATTTAAAGTTTAATTTCTATTGGC
Source organism: Neltuma alba (assembly GCF_004799145.2). NCBI lineage: Eukaryota > Viridiplantae > Streptophyta > Magnoliopsida > Fabales > Fabaceae > Neltuma > Neltuma alba. The sequence continues at coordinate 101,995 of NW_021636801.1, forward strand.
AAAGCGCCGATTTCAGGAAAATTTTAATTTAAAGAGTTAAAGGTTGAAACAAAATCTGAAAAAAATAAGGAAAATCTCTCCTCATTAAAAAGAAGCTATCAGTGCAATAAAAAGAAATTTTAGAAGCAATGGATTTCATAAGATCCAAGAAAAATCTAACTAATAATGTGAGATTATACAGTGTAATGAGTATAAACTTGGTGAGACAAAATTTCCCTCTATTTTTCTAATGAAATTGGCACCAAATTGAAAGGAGAATGACCTAATTGGAATAATATAAATTGTTGAAAGGTAAACTTGGAAGAATGTATTATTGAATAAACAAATAGTAATTCTTGCATGTGGTGGATTAGGTGTCTATTGAGTTGGCATTTTACATTTATGTAAGGGATAACATAAGGGGGAATATGTGGCATGATCATGAAGGAAGATGGATCAAGATGATGCCATGTGTTATGGGTTAAAACTTATGGTAAATGGAAGAGTTATCAAGAGGTGAATTTTGGCTATTTTATAAATATGACCACCCCTCCTCCCATATATTATTTTCAGCCAAGCAAAAGAGTGAAAGGGAGAAGAGTGTTTCAGCCAACCAAGAGAGAAGGAAGAGGAGGAGAAGATCATACCAATCTTAGGCCAAATCAATTGCCAAATCAAGGTAAAAGCTTGGATTTCTCTTCTAGTTTAAGATGCCTAGTAGTTTGATAGTTTAAAGTGTAGTTTTGATGGAATTTGAAGCATGAAATGGTTAGAGTTCGGTGCTGTCCAACTTGGTTTATGTTGAGCTATGGATGATTTAAAGTTTGTTTATGGATTAGAAGGTAGAAAATGCTTGAATTATGGTGTTTAAACCTTGTTTTGGAAAGAATTCTAACTTGTGAAACTTGAGGGTTTTATTCGGCCAACAAGGGTTCATTGAGAGAGGGTTTATTTTTGTTGATTTGATGCTTCCAATGAGTTTACAAGCTGAAATTGTGTAGGTATATGTGAAGAACATGTGTTTGGAAGCATTAAAATTGAAAATGGAATTGTGAACCCTAGGTACACCAGTTTGGCTAATGTGAGAAATAATAGGAGGAATTGGATTTTGATAAATCTAAGTTCATAATTGGATTCTACATGAAGAATCATGTAGGAAAAACATGTGAAAGTTAAATTAAAAGGGATAATGATAAAACCCTAAAATAAAAGTTAAAGGGTTAGGGTTTTAGGTTAAAGTGTTAATGAAGTTGTTGATGTTGATTGGAATGTCATTATTGTTATTTGATTGTTAGGCTTTGGCCTTGGACAAAGAGGAGCTCAAGAGAAAGAGAAAGAAGTAAAGGAAGCAAGGCAATCAATAGGTAGCAAGAACTTCCAATTTAAGTGTTAATTTGTCTTGGTTGTTTGTTTTATGTGTGTGCGCCATGATATGGTTGAGTATGGATGCGAACATGTAACTAACTCCTTGTATTGATGCCTTGACAAATATTGAGTTGAGTTGTTAAATGATATATTATGTACTCCCTTTCTATGGCATATTGATAGTATGTTTATGGCATGTTAATGCTTGGATTTGATGCTTGCATATAACATGAATTTACCTTGCTCTTTAATGCTTTAATTGTTGTTCATTACTATTGGGGTCTTTGAAATTTCATTCTATTATATTTGAACCATAATCATTTAGGGGATGGAAGCTCCAAAGGAAAAGGCAAAGAGATGACCATAGTTTGAAGAACTTGATTATGCCTTGATTTTTTGAAACTTTGTTATGTAATATGCATAATTATGAATGCTTGACTGTTTGATTATTATATGCTGCACACCATGGTTAAATATGGTTTTATGTTGATTAGTATGATAGTTAAGGATTTTGAAGTGATAAAATGTTATGGTGCAAGATTAGGTTTTAAAATGGTTAAAGTTTGACCTAATTGCACCTAAATTTTGACATGCAAAGTTTTGAGCAATTAGAAGAGTTGGAGCCTCAAACTTAACAGTTTAATAGATCTCATTTTTAGTTATAAAATGAGCAGTAATTCATTAAAATTAAAGTTTTGTGTAAAAAGTTATGCCTATCCAAAGTTAGGCAAAAATTCTATTAAAAAAAAAAAGACCAAATGAATAGTGTATATTTGCGTGGAAACTAGGCACAGATGAGATGTATCCATAACTCAAAATTATTTTTATCTCAAATATCTCTCTAAAAGCTTCAAAGAAAACTTGAAACCACTTCATTTCAATTTTTCTAGAATTAGTTGTGATTTTTCAAAATTGGTTAAATTTTTAGGGTTAGGTGAATAGTAACCCAAGGAGAAATGTTTTGAAATTTAAAATTTATCAATTTAAAGACTTAATGGATAGTTTCATTTGCTTCTATTTGTTATAAAGAGGGGTTTGAAATTAATGTGTTACAAATAACTTGTCAAATCTTCACATTTAACTTGTTATTCCCCACTTCTTGATGAACTTGATATTGCTAATCATATACTTGTTATTTCTTATTATAAACTTATCAATTTCTTATGCTTAACTTGTTATTCCTAACTATTTGAGAAAGTTGATATTTCCATTACTGAACATGTTAAATCCCCACAGTGATCTTGTCATTTACAAATAAAATGTTCAACAACAATATGGCATGAATGGAAATATACAAGAATGACACTATGATAGAAAACAAATCAAACATTGCAAATAGCCCTGAAAAATCTAAAATTTGGAAAGGGGACTGCGGAGAAACGAATATTAAAGAAAATTAATTAGTTAAATTAATTATTTATAATAAATATGTGTTGTCATTTCTAAAATACTTTTGTTAATAATGTCTGTTAAAATGAAAACCTTTTAACATGTATAATCATCAACATAGAGATTATTTTGACAGAAATGAATAAATATGAAAAACAAATTAGATTAAGGTCATATATTTAGATTCAAATTGAATCTTCAACTAATTTTTATATTTAGAATCTAAGGTAATATTAAACTTTGAGAAAACTTGATAAACAAAGAAAAATACAAAATACTATATTTCAAGTCCTCACATTTCACTATAGCCCTATTTATTTTATGCTTAACACGCATACTCATAAAACTAAATATAATACTTTGAAGAAATAAGGGTTCAAATAGCAATTGTAAATTGTTGGCAAAAAAAGAAAAATAGCAATTGTAAATCGAAAAACTAGCTTTATTTCACTTCTGACTTCCCTAAGAGAACTAATTATTCATCTCTTCTTGATATTAAAAAAGTAAAAAAAGAAAAGAAATTGCATGCTCTTTCCCTCTTTGTTCAGCTAAAAATCAGAAAGGTTTCCACCTTAAGCATCTGTAAGTTTGCCCTCCACGGTGTTCATATGTGAAATCAAGTTGAGGGATAACCTTGTACAACATGTCATCTACATATTTGAAGTATCGAGACCTCCATTGCTGATAAAAAATAATGGGAAAGATAATAATACCAAGGCCAAAAGTAAATCCCAATTCAGCACTTAAGAATTCCAATCAATGTCACTGCCATGATTTGATTCATCAGATGTTTTGGATGATGATGTCGGGGTCAACAATCCTGGTACATCATCAAAATTGCAATTTTGTATCAATGGAGGCCCACATAAACGATTGTTTCCTTTGAAGGAATCAGCCTCAAATGACTGAATTTGAGTACCTGTTGGGATTGGCCCTATCAGATGATTATAGGAGAGGTTGACAAATGCAAGGAAAGTTAGACTTGCAAGTTCTGATGGAATTCTCCCACTGAGATAGTTCATTGATAAGTCTAATGATTCAAGATCCTTCAAGTTTCCTACAGATGAAGGAATATTGCCTGAAAAAGCATTCTTTGACAAGTTAAGAGCGAGAAGTGCTTTGAAACTCATAATTTCCTCTGGTATTGGCCCTTCAAAATGATTGGATGAGAAATCCAAGGAAGCAAAGGCGACCAAAATCTTGACCAACTTTAGTTGTCTTCCTTTGTTGACAATTGTCACTGAATCTGAGTAGCTAAGACGACCAATATCATATATATTGACATCAAAGAATATGCTATTGATCACAAATTGTGATTCTACTGCTATAATTTTGGCTAGCTTCAATGCAAGATCTTTGTTCAAAGAGGATACTGCATTGTTGACATCCATAAGATTAATGTTGTCATAGATGTCAATATGCAACTGGCCCAACTTTGATTTGCCATCATCTTCATCAGGTGTCATCAATGATTTCCAACTTTGCAAAAGTGCAATAGGTAGAGCACCACTTAAATTATTTGATGCCACATCAACAATTTGAGGTGCCTTCCACCTCCCATTGCTATTTGGACAATCAAGGTGTAACATCCTAAGTTTTTATCGGGTTTTAATAGCCTCTTTTGGGTTGATTTTGAGGATAGATTAGTGATTTAATCTTGTTCTTGGTGTTGGGTTGGATTTGAGGTTTGTTGGAGGAATAGGTGAACGTACCCCTCTCAGGGTATGTTCGCCGCGGCGCACCGGGAGTTTCAGAGGGGAGTGTCTTCTCGGGAAGGTTTGGCCGCGGCGAAGTCTAGGGGACGCCGCGGCAAAGTTGTTCAGGTGAGCGAGACTTCCCTTTCGGGAAGGTTTCGCCGCGGCGAAGGTAGGGGCATGCCGCGGCGAATGTTTTCTGGGCGAGCGAGAGTTTCCTCTCAGGAAGCTTTCGCCGCGACGAAGATTGGGGTTCGCCACGGCGAAGTCAGGTTTTCAGGCGAGTAATCCCTCTCGGGATTAGTTCGCCGTGGCGAAAGGTCGCGATTCTATATAATCGCTGGAGGGTTCAGCGTGCGAAAATAAGAAAAATATGAAGGAGGAGAGAGGAGCTCTGCTAGGGTTTCGAACTTTTGGCTTGGAGGAGACATTTCTAAGGATCCATTACCTCAAGTAAGTGATTTTAACCTCTAATCTTCTTTCTTTATTGGAATTTCTGAGGATTTTTGGTGGAACCCTAGGATTTTCTAAGTTGTGATGGAATTGAGGTTTTTGACCGATTGTTTTGGGTTTAATTGATTGCATTGGGTTAGTTTAAGTATTTAGGGATAATTAATCTGCAAGTCCTTATAGTTTCAACCAATTTTGAATCAGGTCCCTATAATTTTTTTTTCTTTTTATCAGATCCTTATACTTTCACCTGTTTTTAATTAGGTCCTTACATTTATTTTTCTTTTTATCAAGTCCTTATAAGATCACCTTATTTTTAAGTAAGTCCCTGAATTTTTTATTCTTTATTTTATAAATTCTAATAGTACTATTTTATAAACATAAAATAGTATATATTATTTAATATTAGTTTATAAACAGTAATATTCTAAAAATAATGAATTATTATAATAATTTTATTTTTTTTAGCAAAAAAAATTAATTGTTTTAAAAAAATTTCCTTAATTAATTAATTATATTACTTATCTTTTATTATATAATTATTAATATTTTATATTTTAGTACTAATTTATTTAATTAAGTTCATATTTAATTAATAAATAAAAATTAAAACTAGATGGACCTAATTAAAATTTTAGTGAAATTATAAGGACTTAATAAAAAGAAAAATAAATGCGAGGACCTAATTAAAAATAGATGAAAGTATAAGGACCTGATAAAAAGAAAAAAAACTATAAGGACCTAATCAAAATCGGTGTAGTTTCCTTGGATTTAAAGAATCTTGAGTTTTTGGAGTTGGGGTTTATGGAATTGGATGATTTGGGATTGAGGATGATAATGTAGAGATTGATTTTGAGTTTTGTGAATTGGGTTATGTTAAGGAGGGTTAAAATGGATGTTTAATCGGTTTAGATTTGTTGTTGGAACCTTAATTGCTCAAATGAGATGTTTGGGTGTAGAATTCCATAGTGGGTCCTTGAGGTTGTGAATCTTAATTGATGTTTGGAAAGGAATTAAGGTTTTTATGGATTGGTATGACTTTGGAGTGTTGCCTTGATAGTTATACCCTTTGAGTTGGGTAGAGTTCGGTGGGAGATAGGAATTTTGTGTCCCCAAGTGTTGTTTTGGCCACATTATTAGTTTGAAAGCTAATATATGATGGTTGTGTGTTTGTGTGCTTGTGTAGACCGGTTGTGAGTCTTGGTGGTGCACGGGGCCACATCGTTGGTTTGTTGTTCCTTGCTCAGGCGAGAGGTAACCACTTTCCAATCCTTAGTACTTGCTTCTGTGGTATTGTGAGTAGATTTGTGTTTTGTGCTCCAAATAGTAATTGTGTTCAAACTATATGTTGTATATAAAAAGGGAAAACCGTCTTGTGGGGTTTTGATTTATGATGAATGTATTTTTGGAATTGTGAAAGATATGCCACTGAATGAGGTTAATTGTGAAATGATTATTACTCTTTGATTATGATTTGAGCATGATGCATGATTTGGGATTTGGTGAGAGTTTGATAGTTACTACCACGTGGTAAGGCCTCCATTAATGCATGATGGTTGGCTTAGTACGTCCCCCATAGTGAGGGATAGGCCTTTTGGCTCCTTACGTCCCCCATAGTGAGGAATAGGCCGGTTTCGGCTCCTGAAAATTCCCCAAAGTGAGGGATTTGGTTGTTGGGATTGCATCATTGCACTTGCATAATTTGTTGTGGCTATCGTTTTATATTATTTGTGAACTGCCCCACTTGACACCTCACGAGCACCTATTTAGTAGTACCTAGTATTGGAAAGGTTGGTTACTGGGACTTTGTCTCATCCCGTGGTTTACAATGTTTTCAGGAGAAGGTTCTAGGCGTGCGCCTTCGGGAAGAGACGCAGAGGCTTGAGCTTGGTTAGCTCTAGGTCTCTAGCCTTTATTTATGTATGATCGGTTGTATATTGCCACAGTTAGGGTCTTTGTGATATTTTGATTGTTGATCTATTGTAAATTGGAGGATGCGTTATCTCCTTATTTTAGTTGGCCGGAGGCCATTGCTATTGTTTTATGGAACTTTGTTTTATGGTTGAAAACGATTTGGATGGGCTGATTTTGATGTGTGTGTTACCCGGGCCGGAGGCTCGGAGGCCCAGTGGATATGAATGGATTATTTTAGTTGCATGCAACTTCTTACGGGTTGACTCGAGTTTGAAAGTCAATTTCTAAAAATATGAAATTTTCCTTCTACTATGGTAGCTCGTTTTAACAACTTTCCTTTTCTACCATAATAGTGATTTCATGATGAGTTATAATGTTTTTGAGGTTAAGGGTTTTACACAAGGTTACCATAAAATTGATTTAACCTGAGAATAATGACTCTTAAGGTGGGTATGTTCCCTAAGAAACATGGAAATCTATCCCTCAATTGATTGTTTCCTAGGTTTATGACTTGCAGTTTAAGGCAGTTAACCAAAGATGCAGGGATTTCACCACTCAAGAAATTTTCATTTAGGCCTAAGAATTGGAGGGCACAAGAAGTTGAAAATGTGTCTGAAATCTGCCCTGTGAGCTTGTTTCCAGCTAGATTCAACACCCTATGAGTCCAACTCATTCTTATCAAACACTCAGGAATGGAACCACTAAAGTGATTATCAAAAAGATCAAGCATCCAAAGAGAAGAAATGTTGCAGAGGGATTCTGGGATTTTTCCCTGAAAACTATTATTTGCAAGGGAGAGAGAAATTATGAAAGGGATATGGTTACTAATATCTGGTGGGTCAATTAAGCTGAAGTTATTGCTTGAGTAGTCCAAAATGAGCAAATTTTTTGGAAGTATAGGAGTTGGGCCTTTGAGTTGGTTGGAATGAAGATCAAGAGAAAACAAATTAGAGCTAATATTTTGAAAAGGACCTTCCAAATCTGTTAGAAAATTGTTGGAAAGATTTAGAAAAACCAATGAATGAAACCTCCAAATCCAATTGGGTATTGTTCCTTGAATTTGGTTGCTGGATAGGTCAAGGTACAGCAAATTGGATTGATGTCTGAGAAATCTTGGAAACTCTCTCAACTTACAAAAAGCCAACATGAGTTTCCTCAATTTAGGGAATAGTGACTGATGACTTTGGTCAAAAACTAAATTTCCATCAACTAGCAAGTTGTTATGAGAGAGATCTAATATCGCCAAATTTTCCATACTTTTGAACATATCCAAGTGTATGGTTCCATTGAACTTGTTTGAGGAAAACTCGATGAAACTTAGTTTTTCGAGATGAAAGATAGATGGAGGAATATGCCCTTGTAAATTATTCCCACTGATATCAAGGACCTCTAATGGGCAAGAAGAAGCATTTGGAAATTCATCCAATAGACCCTCAAGTTTATTATGAGAAAGACTCAATACACGTAAAGATGGAAGTGTAAAAAGAGATGATAGAACACTCCCATTGAGAAAATTACGACCTAAATCAATGAAGGCAAGATTTTCAAGGCCCTTGAAAGAAAAAGATGGAACTTCACCCTCTAAGCCATTGTTATTGATAGATAGATATGAAAGGTTCTTTGACATATTGAAAAATGGAAGAGAACCAGTGAAGTTGTTGGATGACAAGTCTAGATGAACAAGTGAAGTCAGTTTTGAAATAGAACTGGGAAGCCTACCATGGAATTTGGAGTTTGATAGATCCAATGAAGACACTATCCTCAAATTGTGAATAGAAGTTGGTATTTGCCCTGAGAAACCTGTATGGCTGAGGTTCAATGAGCGGAGAAATACATTATGCTGGAAATATGGTAGAGAGCCTTGAAGATTTTGATTATCTGACAAATCAAGGACCTGCAATTTGGATATCTAGAAGATTTGTTTTGGGAACATCCCAATCAAATTGCAGTTTCTAAGATGCAAGGTGGTTAAGTTGGTTAAACCACCAAAGGTCTCAGGCACAGAGCTTGAGAAATTGTTGTTGTTCAAACGAAGAACTGAGAGAGATTGAAGCTTTACAAGTGATGAATCAATAGGTCCAAGGAGAAAACAAGAAGACATGCTAACAATTTGAAGATTTTGCATTGAAGATAGTGCTTGGCCCCACTCCTTCCCCTTAACAGACATCTTCACACCATCAAGATATAGCTCTTTAATTTGTGTGAGGTTCTGCAAGAACTTTGCCTTATTTGTCTCTTCAAGTTTTGTAGTGTGAAGTGAGGTAGATAAATCAAGAAAAACTAGCTTTCTCAGATAAGATATCTCATTTGGAATCTGACCCTTAAAACCTGCATTTGACAAATTCAAATACCTCAAGTTTTTCAACTTGTGCAACTCCGAAGGAACCTCAAAATCAAACTCATTATAAGCCAAGTTCAAATTTTGCAGAAATTGCAAGTTGAAGAGGCTGCTGGAATTGTCAAGTCCTCCAGAGATGGATTCTTCACTGAGATCAAGAGCTATAACATGTGCCTTGTTGTCACATGTTACTCCACTCCATTGACAGAAATCATGACTTTGGTTCCAATGAACCAATTTTTCGGACATCGAAGGGTTGAATACAAGGCTCTTCCTCAGATGAAGCAATGTAGATTTTTGATGGCTAATACAATTGCCAGTCACAACAAAGATATTGATGCGCAAGTTTATGATGCAGAAAGGTACCAAGAAAAGCCATAAGGTTAGGATGGACCTCATTGCATATAAGAGACTCCAGTCCTCTCTGTAAGTGATCAAATGAGGAAGGTGAGGGCTATTTTTTGCCTTATCAAAGCACATTATTCTTTTATATTGTCATTTGCTTTAGAGTTGAATGATTCTAAGTCGTATGTTAATCTCAAAGTCTCTTCAATCTCAACAGTTAGATATACATCCCATCATGTCATCAAGACCCTAATTTTTCCACATAAGCTTTTAGCGTAGTTTGTAAGTTTGCATAACTTTCGATTCCATGTTCCTACGTTGTCTTGATTGTGATGGTCACTACTAGAGACCCCCTGCCAAGTCCCTTTACTTCCATATATTGTTTTGTAATACTTCAAGAGCTAGTTAAAGAAGTTGTTTTGGTCATAAATATAAAAATATAATCAACCTTCTCTTCTAAATTTATAATTTTTTTTTCTATATTATTCCTATTATTACATGCGTTAAAAAGGATTTCATTAATGAAGTACTACCCCTGGTTCTAAATATAAAAACTAGTTGGTGGTCCTAAATATAAGACCCAAATCAAAGCACATTATTCTTTTATATTGTCACTTGCTTTAGAATTGAATGATTCTACTTAATCTTAAAGTCTCTTCAACTTAACATTCAAATATACATCCCATCATGTAATGAAGACTCTAAGTTTCCCATATAAGCTTTTAGCGTAGTTTGTAAGTTTGCATGACTTTCGATTCCATGTTCCTATGTTGTCTTGATTGTGATGGTCACTACTAGAGAACCCCCGCCAAGTCCATTTACTTTCATATATTGTTTTGTAATACTTTAAGAGCTAGTTAAAGAGGTTGTTTGGGTCATAAATATAAAAATATAATCAACTTTCTCTTCTAAATTTATAATTTTTTTTCCTATATTATTCTTATTATTACATGTGTTAAAAAGGATTTCATTAATGAAGTACTGCCTCTGGTCCTAGATATAAAAACTAGTTGTTGGTCCTAAATATAAAATCAAAGCACATTATTCTTTTATATTGTCACTTGCTTTATAATTGAATGACTCTGAGTTGTACGTCAATCTCAAAGTCTCTTCAACCTCAACAGTCAGATATACATCTCATCATGTTATCAAGACCCTAATTTTCCCACATAAGCTTTTAGCGTAGTTTGTAAGTTTATATGACTTTCCATTCCATGTTCCTACATTGTGTTGATTGTGATGGCCACTACTAGAGACCCCCCCAAGTCCCTTTACTTCCATATATTGTTATGTAATACTTCAAGAGCTAATTAAAGAGGTTGTTTTGGTCATAAATATAAAAATATAATCGACTTTCTCTTCTAAATTTATAATTTTTTCTATATTATTCCTATTATTACATGTGTTAAAAAGGATTTCGTCAATGAAGTATTACCTCTGGTCCTAAATATAAAAACTTTTTGGTGTTCCTAAATGTAAGACCCAAATCTAATTTGTCTCCCAAATTTATAATGTGTTCTAACAAATATTCCTGTTGATTGTAAGGTATTCTCACCCAAGTATAATTTCAATGTACATGATTGAATAAGAGTAATTGATGCTTCCAAATATTAAGATGCACTGCAAGTATATGGGTTATAAAAATAGACAGTGACAAATTAAGGTTGATCCCACAAAGAACTCAATTAACAGTGATTAGGCAATAAAAATCCTCGTTTCGTTTAAGTTGAGAAAATCAAGATTTAATGAAATCGAGCGAAAAAAAAATTAAAACAAAATAAAACCAAGCTTTCTAAAATTAACTAAGACAATTATTTAAAAAATCAACCTAGAGTTACTAATCCATTATTTGCTCCTTAGATTTTATCCTCACTGAATTAATTATATTTAAACTCAATTCATTAATCTAGAGTCTCAATGGTTAAAAATGCATGTTGGTCCACTTATAACTCTATTTCAATTAATTATGTAATGTCTCACACAATTATAAAAGTGCAATTTAGTCCAATTTCACTCTAATATAATTATGTGGAGCCTTTAGGTATATGTCTATCTTAAGTGCAAATTAGATTAAATCTAATTCCACGTTACTTAATCCTATAGTCTATTTAAGATTTCCTTTGTCAAGTTCAATCTTAAATCCCCAAAACAAACTCAATGGTAGCCAAACACCATGCAAGTTACAATTAAAAGCAAGATTAAGTAAACTAAATTAAATAGAAGTATAATTAAACAGTGAGAATAATCTCTAAATCACAAACAACTACAACTTCATAGTTCCTCTGGGTTGTAAAACAAAATTAGCTACACATGACTTACAATTCCAATTCAGCAACAATAATTCCAGATTCAAAATTCATGATCGAATTTTGGCCAAAAAAAAAAAAAATTCATGATCGAAATTAAAGGAGAAAGGAATGAGAAAACTGAAAGCACAAAACGCAGCTCTGGTCCAGCCGTTGGAGTGAAGACTGTCGTTGAACTCTTCCTCCTCAGCTCTGATGTCTGCTACAGCGTCCCTCCAGTCCAGAACCAGCACGGCGCCTTTTAGGTGAAGGAGATGATCCACAGCTCTTCCTTGCTTGTCTCCGTCGAGCTCCAGCAAAAGAACGGTATGCTTCCCTTCTTCCACAACAGTTCGGCGCCGTCCTCTGTTCCTCTAACGAGAACCAGCCACCTCCCTCATTCGGCGGCCTCCCGTTTCAAAACAGAACCCTTCTATTCCAAAACGCTGCGTCCAGCTTTACCCAAGCAGCCCGTGCTCCACATTCTTCCAAGCTCCCTTTGACTCAAACGGTGCTTTGCGTGAAGGCTGGGGGGAGGAGAGAAAATAAAATAAAAACAAATAAAAGGAAAAAACTGGAAAAGAAAATAAAAGAGAAAGGAATAAACTATAAGAAATTAAAATAAGATAAGATAAAACCAACAAAATATTAAACTTAGTATAAGTTATTTTTATTAATTTCAAACTAAGGTACTTACAAGAAAATCCCCCAAATAATACTCACAATTAGTTTTTTTTCAAATCTCTTTTAAATCATCCAAAATCCTATTGATAACTCTCCAAAAATCACTTAAAATATCCTTTCAATATATTAAAAATAAAGAGTTATCAGTAATTTAAGGAAATCTACCCATATTTGTTACAAATAACTAACTTAACTAATTTTCTTAATCTCTTCAATTTAGTTATCTAGTTCTCATATTAAGGATCAAAAGTAATGGTTTCTAACGCAAATAATTAAAGAAGCTCTATTAGAAAAATTCATGCACACTTTTTTTACAAATAATAAAACTAGCCAATTTCATTAATTTTCAGTAAACTAGTTAAATCTAGCTCTTATGCCCACATAGGACACAATGTATGGTTTTTCTTCAAACGAAGAGATTTATGAGCATCATCAAAATCATTATTTTTTCCCCCATCTGTTCAAAGTGCTAGTTAGTGCGTAAAAATCAAGTAAAGTTGATATTGGTGGAATTATGAAAACTCATGAAGGAGATTCGTTTAGACGAGGAGCAAGTCTCAAATGCATAATACAATCATGGAAGCTGTGAAAATCTTGTTTTGGAAAATTGCTTATTTGATGATAATTAGAGTCAAGTTGATATTTGTTATCAGTTTTTATAAATGGCCTTTGAACTTCGGGCCTGAAATTATTTTTTAAAGTCTTGGTTTGAGGGTCTTAACAAACTAAACAGCGTACATAGCAACACTAGAATGGGAAGAAGTTCAATACCTTATAGGGATGATTGTGGTTGTGTATGGTTGTATTTTCTTTACTATTTTGCTTGTAAGAGCCAGTCTTAGCTTGGAACCTCTATGAGATTGAATGAATGAAGTTTTGTTCGCTTTTCAGTATTACTTTACATCTATGCTGATTTCCACAGGTTCAACATGGTATATAGTGGTAGACTTATGACGGTTTTTTATATATGTAGGTGTACATCTCATAGGAGATGGGGTATATGTTGCAACTTAATATAATAAAACCGATGCAATGCAAACTGTTGGCTGTGGTTTTGGAAACAGAGCAACACAATCAGCATAATAAAACTTCATCCCCTGCATGTAATTGCCTATCACAAGTTACACGCTATGGTTGTCAAAACAAAATTATTAATAACCAATAATGGAAAAGTAATAATACAAAGTCAAAAGCATGAGATGAAATAACATTTGAAGCTTATTTTCTTAAAAAATCAATTACATTTGCCCGATTAGCCTTCTAATAACATATTCGTATTTACATTCACTTGGCACCGAATAATACATTGAAAAAAACAAAGTCAAACTAGAGAGCTCTCCTAGCCGACAAAGCTACATCTAGAAATCTTCATCCCTGTACTCTTCATCATTCCACTACTAAGTTGAGACCAATCGCGTCCCCAACAATTCTATACCAGCAAGCACGAGCTCTAAGACATTCTCTAAAAATATGAAAAAGTGCCTCTTCCTTACCACATCCAAAGCTGCACTTATGTCAAGAGCCAATTGTCTTCTAACACTTCAGAATTAGTGAGGAGTCCATCTTGTGCAACTGGCCATTTGAATATTCAAGTCTGAAAAAGACCAGCATCGCATTGGGGAATTATAATATCAGAGCAGTGATATACTAACTAGAGATCTGGCAATTTGAACACGTTAAGTAATTTCAATAAGCACAAAGCAGGTTCGCAAGAACATTTGAACATCCAACTGGCTTTCTTTTTATTTTGATATTGCATACCATCATTTCATTATAAATTAGACTACTGCTTAGCAAATGTCTTTAGTTCTTTGGGCAAACTGCATTTTGACATAACACCACTGATGTAGGTTCGCAAGAAACCACTGAATAAGAAAGAAATAGCAAAGAAAGAGGAAAATTTAATCACCATAGATTCCTAAGCTGACACGGCTCATGAAAGGAAACTTAAGGTGAGTAACTATGTAGTGGGTTGTCCAAAAGGACCTAGCTTTTCATAATATGACAAACTTATTATGGTAAAGAATTATGCATAAACCTGAAAAGGATATCATAACATAATATTCTGCATAAACATTATCTATTTCTTAAACATTAGGTCTGACTAGCATCGGTTTGATGGAATAGTCACAAGATATGTAGCAGATCATACATATGGCTTATACATCCAACACTAATTTCCCATCTAGCATTTTCCTATAAGAAGGCACTGCGTCAATATAGAACAAGACCTTATCGCCTATAAATATCTTTCATCTAACTTGCAACTGAAAGCTCTTGCTCTCTTCCCTAACAATAAACAATGTCTTCATCCCACGGTGGTCCATTTATCCATGTAGCACTACAAAAAAATTGACTTTCAGCGGCGACAAAAGTCGCCGCTGAAAGTACAAAAGTCGCCGCCAAAAGTTTTTTGCGGCAACAAGTCGCCGCTGAAAAGTCGTTGCCGTAGCAGCCGTGGCTGAAAACTTTCAGTGGCGACTAAAAAGGTCGCCGTTAAAAGATACTTTCAACGGCGACTTTTAGAAGTTTCAGCAGCGACAAATGTCGCCGCCGAAAGTGTTTTCTGCGGCGACTTTTTTGTCGCCGCTGAAAGTAATGCCTAAGAAGAATTGGCTTTACCAATGCCACGTCATCACCGCCGGTGCCACGTCATCGTCTCCGGCCGCCACGTCAGCACCGTCGACCTCCACGTCATCGCCATCGGTGGCCACGTCATCACCGCCGACCGCCACATCATCACTAGCCACCTCCACGTCATTGCCACGTCACTCCTCCTCGCCACGTCATCGTCTAAATATTTTCACCTTAAATGTGTCTTCTTCCAGGTTCGAACTTGTGACCGCCTCCCTTCGTGTCCAACCTTCTTGCCGCTGAGCCAGATTGAATTTGTTTATTAATATTGTAAAATAAAATATATATTATTATATTATACTTTCAGCGGCGACAAAAAAAGTCGCCGTTGAAGGTCCACTTTCGGCGGCGACAAAAAAAGTCGCCGTTGAAGGTCCATTTTCGGCAATTTGTTTATTAATATTGTAAAATAAAATATATATTATTATATTATACTTTCAGCGGCGACAAAAAAAGTCGCCGCTGAAGGTCCACTTTCGGCGGCAACAAAAAAGTCGCCGCTGAAGGTCCATTTTCGGCAATTTGTTTATTAATATTGTAAAATAAAATATATATTATTATATTATACTTTCAGCGGCGACAAAAAAAGTCGCCGCTGAAGGTCCACTTTCGGCAATTTGTTTATTAATATTGTAAAATAAAATATATATTATTATATTATACTTTCAGCGGCGACAAAAAAAGTCGCCGCTGAAAGTCCACTTTTGGCGGCGATAAAAAAAGTCGCCGCTGAAGGTCCACTTTCGGCGGCGACACTTTTGTCGCCGCTGAAAGTTTTGGTTTCAGCGGCGACTTTTTGGTGTCGCCGCCGAAAGTGGACTTTCAGCGGCGACTTTTTTTGTCGCCGCCGAAAGTCGTCGCCTAAAGTCTATTTTTTTGTAGTGTAGAGGGCAAAAGAAAAACTTGACATAATACTTGGAATTGCCATTCAAATATAGATACATGGACATCAGTTTGTGAACAAGGTAGAGTAGTAGTACCACAAAGATAAAAGATATAAGTTTCAAAACCTATGATATTTGTCCCTTCCAGGCATTGATAGAGACCTAGAGTTTGAGGATGCTGTCCACGGCTACGAACCTTCTTCACCCAAGATCAACTCTAAAGGAGACGTGACACAACGTGCGACAAATGATGAAGAATGCGTGCCGTAAGAGATGCCGTAGGAAGAATGCACGTCAGAAGCGAAATTCAAATCAAAGATGCAGTAAAGCTACGGACTCTTCACCGTTGATGCTACATACTCCCCACCGGCGAAGAAGATTTTGGAAGGCTGGGCTAGGGCATACTTCTTCAACGGAATGAGTTTCAGTGTGCAGCGGCTTGATAAGCGCAAGGAGCTCATCATCACCACTACACACTGTTTCATTAAAGTTATGAATGATCTTAACCATTCAATGATGGGCGATGTTGATTGTTTGTTGCGAATAGAAATTCTGAAAGTTTGGACCGTTTCAGTCCTCTCTCTTGTTCTTCGGCACCATCTTCACGTGCAGCTAAGCTAAACACCTAATCAAGCGATTGAAGAAATGAGAGAGGGAGGAAGGAAGGAGGGGGCTAATGATTGTGTCTTTGCTCCTTATTTCACAAAATCTTTGGAGCCAATGTCAACAAAATGCTTCAGGTTTCTTCATCTCTTTCTTGATTCTGTTCTCTTGCACTTCATCTCTTTCAAAAGACACACTGGTTGGTGGTTAATGTCAACAACCAGGATGAACAAGCAGTACCAAGAATGGGCTGTCAAGAATGCCACCCAAAAGGCTACTCTTTTGCTCTTTTCTTGACTCAAATCGGATAAATCAACACACCCGAATCATTTTTATTTTTCATGGTCTCTCCTCTGCTAAAACTCCGCAGCCAATTAGAACTAATTGATTTTATTTTTAGCCCAAGCACTCACAAATTCAACATCCAAAAAACCAGATCAGTAAAAAGAACAATGAGCAGATAAAAGAGGTCAACAATGACCCTAGGTTTGAAGGATCTTGCTTGATAGTTTGGGTGTAAAATGCTGTGGCTTTGAGATACTTCTCCAACTTAAAAAAACTCATTACCCTAATCTTTCAGAGACATTTTTTGTCCATCTGCTGAAGATGGGAAGTCGCCATTGGTATTCTTCTTCAAATAAAAGAGACTCAACTGCAAAAATTTAGAACTTGCTCATTATTAAAAAAAAAAAGTTAGAACTTGCCTTGCTAAGCGTTTTCTCCTCCTTCAGATAAAGAAAAATGATATCATAAGCATAAATTTATAGATCCCAGTAAAACGACATTGCCTGGCTACTGAATAATTATTAAAACGGTGCACATAAATGACGTGCTCTTGGTGCTCATCATTATGCTTAGCATGGAATCTGAGTCCCTTGTTCAACCCCTTCAATTTCTCCGCTGAACCTTGGCGAGGAGTTTTTTTCCGCAGAATTTAGAGGTTTATTTATTTGTTTGGAAAAAAAATAAATTGATTAGGAGCAAGTGAATCATCAGCCAAGTAGGATTAAAATTAGCTAAGTTGTTAGCTTGTGATTAGTCATACTACAAATGACATGGCAGACCAGGTTCATGTAAGAATTTCTTGCATTAGGAGTATATTCAACAACGACCGTGCGTCCTTACTTTACCAGATATGCCATCTGAAAGATATTCTAAGCGTTAAAAATTTACCCCTTATAATTTGATTAATACATAAACACAACAACTATTATTTGATTCGTTAACTGCTAGCTGCTTACACCACTTGATCTGATTATAAGCTTTAGCCAAAAGCAAAAAGTAATAATATTTCTTGATTAAAATTGATCAAACATTCAGAATAATTAATACACACACATGCATGTATGTATCCTACGCTCACAATGAACATTAATGCTATAGAATTTCGCATCTTAGTTAATTATGTAACCAAAGTCTACTAGAAGCATCTAGTGATACTTTACTACCTCTGGTTCTTGATATAAGAGCTAGTTGACTAATTTGAGTAGATTAAAAAAGTTTGTTAAGTTAGGTATTTGTAATAAATAGATGTTGTTTTTCTTAAAACACCTTTGCTAATTATGTGTATTAGTTAGAACTAAAATTTGATGAAACATCTAATATGTGCAACTACTACAAGGACTACCTTGGGAATAATGGATAAATATGAGAGATAAAATGTATTGGGATCTTATATTTAGGATCAAATTAAAAACCAAACTAAATCTTATATTAAGAATCGGAGCTAGTATCTCATAAGGAGAAAAGCATGGGACATTATTAATAGTATTTATATTAATTTATTCCAATAGACAAAAATTGGAGAAATATATCTCATTTTATATTAACTTTTTTTATTTTATCTAGTATAAATAGGGCAACATATTATATGCAAGTCTTAGAATTTCTACCATAATATTGTATAGAAAAAGAATTTTTATCGTAACATCTAAGAAAATATATATTGTGTAAACAAAAATATAAAAATAACTTTTGTCCAGTTCAAAATTTGTATGGTTCACTATCATTAAATTTAGAAACCATTTAGAATTTACTTGACATCTCAATTTGACAACTTCAACGTATACCAAACTTTAAGAGAATTGAGCTCTTCTTCGTCTCTTCTTTTTATTCTCCAAAACAAGGTTTGAATATTGATTTTATGTCATGTACAAAGACATGAAAATGCAATATTTATGGATACGAGTTTAAAGGAGAAATTGGAAATATTTGGTTTAGAAAAGAATAGATCGTGTGTGATGATAATTCACTACAAAAAAATTTACTTTCAGCGGCAACAAAATTTATGGCCAGAAGTTTTTAGTGATGACAAAAAGTCATGGCCCAATCGTTGCCATAGTGACTATTATGGAAACTTATTAACGGCGACAAAGTGAGTTGCCGCTAAAAGACCATTCAGCGACAACACAAAAGTCACCACTAAAAGACCCTTTAGCGACAACAAAAAAGTCGCCGGAGAAAAATAGGACTACTGTTGGCCACCACTACACCATGGATGGTCGTCTAGTAGGTGTCACCACATTGATTGCCACCTTGCATGTGCCACATGTCTCCACCTCGACGTGCCACATTGCTAACTGGATATTATCACTTTAAATATGGCTCTTTCATGGTTTGAACTTCTGATTTCCTCCTTCTACATGCCTTTTTTTTTGCCATTAAGTTGGAATGAATCTAGTAATAATTGTTGCAAAATTAGATACACACACTCTAGTAATAAAATATTGAAATAGACTTTCAATGTCCTTTAGCCTAAAGACTATCATATTAAATATTGTTAAATAATAATACTATTATTAAATATTTATAATTAATTTTCTTATTTGATTAAAATATTTATTTATAATATCCATTTTGTATTAAAAAAATATAATTTATACAATATTATTTGTGGTATATATTTTTATGTTAAATTATTCAAGTTATGATATTATATATTTTAATATTTATATTTATAACTTGAAATATGGAAATAGAATATGAAAAATAATAAAATTTAATTATAAATTTTTATCATGATTATTTAACTCTCCCTCGCACATATAATTATAATATCTCACTTTCATGCACATATCCATTCCTTCCTCCTTCCCTCTTTCTTACTCTCACACACTCCATATTATCTCTTTAACCCTATCTTTCTCTCTCTTTGTAACACAACAACATGTGAAAATACTTTATTTTGTCATAACAAATCATATTAATGAACAAAATTATTGTCTAAATCTAATATTTTTTTAAAAAAACTTAAAATAATAATACAAAGTTAAAATAGACTTTCTGCAGAGACACTTGTGTCGCCGCTAAAAGGTACTTTGCTAAAAGCCCTTTTCAATAGCAACATTAAGGATTCGTTTGGATTGATAGTGGAAAAAATAGCTTATTTTTAATATGAGTTTTAGAAAAGTAATATTAGATAAAAGTTAAATTGGATAAGTTGAATTGTATTTAAATTGTAGTTTAAAAAATTTAGTTTGTAAAAGTAATATTAGTAAAAAGTTGTTTAGATTATGATTAAGTAAAAGTAAGTTTGTTTGTAAAATTACTAAAATAGGTATGGGTTTTAATAAATAATGAAACATGACTAAAAAAATGATTTAACATAATACAATGAATTTAAATTAATTTAATATGAAGAAATAAAATTTAATAGGTGAATTAAATTTTAAAACTTTAAAAAAATTATAAAAAAATATTTTTAAATATAAAGTGAAATAAGACGTCACTCAGTAAGAATGGGCACAGGAGGGAAGAAGAAATATTCCTAGGGACTATCAAGAACTATACATGGGGTGGGGATGAGACTGTGATTCTAGGTGATTGGAAATTCCAAGAAAGCAAGTGACGATGACAAACAGGGCAAGTATCGTTTTGGTCAAAGTTGAGCCAAACATGGATACATTCAAAGCAAAAGAAATGGTCGCCAGGTAATTTGCCTGCATCTCCTCCTAATTTGAACTCCTCCTTGTATATGGGACATATGGTTTTCTCTCTTGTGATCGCCTCCGTTATTTCCATACTCCTAACCAAATCACCATGATCATCTTCAAACCCTGAGATTTCAATTGCATTTACACGGATTCGTGGAACCTGACTATGGTTTTGTAGATGATGTGACGGGAGCTGATCCACAATAAACGAAGGCGGCGGTGGTGGATAGAGTTGCCAATCAACTTTAGCAGCTGAATGGGAAGTGTAAGGTATGGCATCTTCAGTGGCTGGGCTCGGCGTCTTCAGTGACCTCGGTTGCAGAACGGTCCTGAATTAAGCTCTTCAGACTTAAAAAATAAGCTCCTCTTCACTGACTCAAATAGGCACTAGGTCACTGCTAAAAATATACTTTAAACAGCGACATGGTTAGTCGCCACCAAAGGTATACTTTCAAAAGCAATATTAGGAGTTGCAGATAATAGTCATCATTGAAAGTAAGAATTTCAACAGGGACTCTTAATGTCACTGTTAAAAGTCACACTTTCAGTGGCGATATTTTGTGTGGTTAGTTAGGTTAGTTATTTATAATGAATATGTGTTGTCATTTTTAAAATACTTTTGTTAATCATGTATATTAAAATGAAAACCTTTTAACATGTATAATCATCATCATAGAGATTATTTTGAGTGAAATGAATAAATATAAAAAATAAAGTAGACTAATGTCATATATTTATATTCAAATTGAATCTTCAACTAATTCTTATATTTAGAACCTAAGGTAATATTAAACTTTGAGAAAACTTGATAAACAAAGAAAAATACAAAATACTATATTTCAAGTCCTCACATTTCACTGTAGCCCCGTTAATTTTATGCTTAATGCGCATACTCATAAAACTAAATATAATACTAAATAAGGGTTCAAATAGCAATTGTAAATTGTTGGCCAAAAAAGAAAAGAAGCAATTGTAAATCGAAAAACAAGCTTTTATTTCACTTCTGACTTCTCTAAGAGAACTAATTATTCATCTCTTCTTGATATTAGAAAAGCAAAAAAAAAAAAATGAAATTGCATGCTCTTTCCCCTTGTTCAACTGAAAATCAGAAAGGGTTCCACCTTAAGCATCTATAAGTTTGCCCTCCACGGTGTTCATATGTGAAATCAATTTGAGGGATAACCTTGTATAGTATGTCGTCTACATATTTGAAGTATCGAGACCTCCATTGCTGACAAAAAATAATGGGAAAGATAATAATACCAAGGCCAAAAGTAAATCCCAATTCAGCACTTAAGAAATTCCAATCGATGTCACTGCCATGATTTGATTCATCAGATGTTTTGGACGACGATGTTGGGGTCAACAATCCTGGTACATCATCAAAATTGCAATTTTGTATCAATGGAGGCCCACATAAACGATTGTTTCCTTTGAAGGAATCAGCCTCAAATGACTGAATTTGAGTGCCTGTTGGGATTGGCCCTATCAGATGATTATAGGAGAGGTTGAGAAATGCAAGGAAATTTAGGCTTGCGAGTTCTGATGGAATTCTCCCACTGAGAGAGTTCATTGACAAGTCTAATGATTCAAGATGCTTCAAGTTTCCTACAGATGAAGGAATATTGCCTGAAAAAGCATTCTTTGACAAGTTAAGAGCATGAAGTGCTTTGAAATTCATAATTTCCTTGGTATTGGCCCTTCAAAATGATTGGCTGAGAAATCCAAGGAAGTAAAGGCGACCAAAATCTTGACCAACTTTAGTTGTCTTCCTTTGTTGACAATTGTCACTGAATCCAAGTAACTACGACGACCAAAATCATATGCATTGACATCAAAGAATATGCTATTGATCACAAATTGTGATTCTGCTGCTATAATTTTGGCTAGCTCCGATGTAAGATCTTTGTTCACAGAGGATATTCCAGTGTTGAAGTCCATGAGATTCATGTTGTCATAAATGTCAATAGACAACGGGCCCAACGTTGATTTGCCATCATCTTCATCAGGCATCATCAATGATTTCCAACTTTGCAAAAGTGCAACAGGTAGAGCACCACTTAAATTATTTGACGCCACATCAACAATTTGAGGTGCCTTCCACTTTCCATTGCTATTTGGACATTTAAGGGTCCCATAAAATCGATTTAACCTGAGAATAATGACTCTTAAGGTGGGTATGTTCCCTAAGAAACATGGAAATCTATCCGTCAATTGATTGTTTCCAAGGTTTATGACTTGCAGTTTAAGGCAGTTAACCAAAGATGTTGGGATTTTACCACCCAAGAAATTTTCATTCAAGTCTAAGAATTGAAGGGCACAAGAAGTTGAAAATATGTCTAAAATCTGGCCTGTGAGGTTATTTCCAGCTAGATTCAACACCCTATGAGTCGAACTCATTCTTATCAAACACTCAGGAATGGAACCATTGAATTGATTATCAGAAAGATCAAGCATCCGAAGAGAAGAAATGTTACAGAGGGATTCTGGGATTTTTCCCTGAAAATTATTACTTGCAAGGGAGAGAGAAGTTGCGAAAGGGATATGGTTACCAATATCTGGTGGGTCAATTAAGCTAAAGTTATTACTTGAGTAGTCCAAATGAAACACATTTTTTGGAAGTATGGGAGTTGGGCCTTTGAGTCGGTTGGAATGAAGATCAAGAGAAAACAAATTGGAGCTGATGTTTTGAAAAGGACCTTCCAAATCTGTTAGAAAATTGTTGGAAAGATTTAGAAAAACCAATGAATGAAACCTCCAAATCCAATTGGGTATTGTTCCTTGAATTTGGTTGCTGGATAGGTCAAGGTACAACAAATTGGATTGATGTCTGAGAAATCTTGGAAACTCTCTCAAACTGCAAGAAGCCAACATGAGGTTGCGCAATTTAGGGAATGGTGACTGATGACTTTGGTTAGAAACTGAATCTTCATCAACTAGCAAGTTGTTATGAGAGAGATCTAATGTTGCCAAATTTTCCATGCTTTTGAACATATCCAAGTGGATGGTTCCATTGAACTTGTTTGAGGAAAACTCAATGAAACTTAGTTTTTTAAGATGAAAGATAGACGGAGGAATATGCCCTTGTAAATTATTCCCACTGATATCGAGGAACTCTAATAGGGAAGAAGAAGCATTTGGAAATTCATCCAACAGACCCCCAAATTTATTATGAGAAAGACTCAATTCACGCAAAGATGGAAGTGTAAAAAGAGATGATGGAACACTTCCATTGAGAAAATTACGGCCTAAATCAATGAAGACAAGATTTTCAAGGCCCTTGAAAGAAAAAGATGGAACTTCACCCTCCAAGCCATTGTTATTGACAAATAGATATGAAAGGTTCTTTGACATACTAAAAAATGGAAGAGAACCAGTGAAGTTGTTGAATGACAAGTCCACACGAACAAGTGTAGTCAGTTCTGAAATAGAACTGGGAAGCCTACCATGGAATTTGGAGTTTGACAGATCCAATGAAGACATCATCCTTAAATTGTGAATAGAAGTTGGTAGTTTCCCTGAGAAACCCGTACGGCTAAGGTTCAATGAGCGGAGAAATACATTATGTTGGAAATGTGGTAGAGAGCCTTGAAGATTTTGATTATTTGACAAATCAAGGACTTGCAAGTTGGATATATGGAAGATTTGTTTTGGGAACATCCCAATCAAATTGCAGTTTCTAAGATGCAAGGTGGTTAAGTTGGTTAAACCACCAAAGGTCTCAGGCACAGAGCTTGAGAAATTGTTATTGTTCAACCGAAGAACTGAGAGAGATTGAAGCTTTACAAGTGATGAATCAAGAGGTCCAAGGAGAAAACAAGAAGACATACTAATAATTTGAAGATTTTGCAGTGAAGATAGCGCTTGGCTCCACTCCTTCCCCTTAACAGACATCTTCACACCATCAAGATATAGCTCTTTAATTTCTGTGAGGTTCTGCAAGAACTTTGCCTTATTTGTCTCTTCAAGTTTTGTAGTGTGAAGTGAGGTAGATAAATCAAGAAAAACTAGCTTTCTCAGATAAGATATCTCATTTGGAATATGGCCCTTAAAACCTGCATTTGACAAATTCAAATACCTCAAGTTTTTCAGCCTGTGCAACTCCGAAGGAACCTCAGAATCAAACTCATTATAAGCCAAGTTCAAATTTTGCAGAAATTGCAAG
The DNA here is from genome assembly GCF_004799145.2 of Neltuma alba. Lineage (NCBI taxonomy): Eukaryota > Viridiplantae > Streptophyta > Magnoliopsida > Fabales > Fabaceae > Neltuma > Neltuma alba. Next base: position 126,656 of record NW_021636801.1, read on the forward strand.
TTGAAGAGGTTGCTGGAATTGTCAAGTCCTCCAGAGATGGATTCTTCACTGAGATCAAGAGCTATAACATGTGCCTTGTTGTCACATGTTACTCCACTCCATTGACAGAAATCATGACTTTGGTTCCAATGAACCAATTTTTCGGACATCGAAGGGTTGAATACAAGGCTTGTTCCTCAGATGAAGCAATGTAGATTTTTGATGGCTAATACAATTGCCAGTCACAACAAAGATATTGATGCGCAAGTTTATGATGCAGAAAGGTACCAAGAAAAGCCATAAGGTTAGGATGGACCTCATTGCATATAAGAGACTCCAGTCCTCTCTGTAAATGATCAAATGAGGAAGTTGAAGGCTATTTTTTGCCTTATCGAAGCACAATATTCTTTTATACATTGTCACTTGCGTTAGAATTGAATGATTCAAAGTCGTACGTTAATCTCAAAGTCTCTTCAATCTCAACAGTCAAATATACATCCCATCATGGCATCAAGACCCCAATTTTCCCTTATAAGCTTTTAGCGTAGTTTGTAAGTTTGCATGACTTTCCATTCCATGTTCTTACGTTGTCTTGATTGTGATGGTCACTACTAAAGACCCCCCGCCAAGTCCCTTTACTTCACATTATTCTTTGATACACTGCCACTTGCATTAGAATTGAATGATTCAAAGTCGTACGTTAATCTCAAAGTCTCTTCAATCTCAACAGTCAAATATACATCCCATCATGGCATCAAGACCCCAATTTTCCCATATAAGCTTTTAGCATAGTTTGTAAGTTTGCATGACTTCCCATTCCATGTTCTTACGTTGTCTTGATTGTGATGGTCACTACTAAAGACCCCCCACCAAGTCCCTTTACTTCACATTATTCTTTGATACACTGCCACTTGCATTAGAATTGAATGATTCAAAGTTGTACGTTAATCTCAAAGTGCCTTCAATCTTAACAGTCAAATATACAACCCATCATGGCATCAAGACCCTAATTTTCCCATATAAGCTTTTAGCATAGTTTGTAAGTTTGCATGACCTTCCATTCCATGTTCTTACGTTGTCTTGATTGTGATGGTCACTACTAAAGACCTCCCACCAAGTCCCTTTACTTCACATTATTCTTTGATACACTGCCACTTGCATTAGAATTGAATGATTCAAAGTCGTATGTTAATCTCAAAGTGCCTTTAATCTCAACAGTCAGATATACATCCTATCATGGCATCAAGACCCTAATTTTCCCATATAAGCTTTTAGCATAGTTTGTAAGTTTGCATGACCTTCCATTCCATGTTCCTATGTTGTCTTGATTGTGATGGTCACTACTAGGGACCCCCCGCCAAGTCCCTTTACTTTCATATATTGTTTTGTAATACTTCAAGAGTTTAAAGAGGTTGTTTTGGTTCTAAATATAAAAATATAATCAACTTTCTCTTTTAAATTTATAATTTTTTTCCTATATTATTCTTATTATTACATATGTTAAAAAGGATTTTATTAATGAAATACTACTTTTCGTCCTAAATATAAAAACTAGTTGAGCATCCTAAATATAATACTTAAGTCTAATTTGTCTCCCAAATTTATAATGTGTTCTAAAAAAATATTCCTGTTGATTGTAAGATATTTTCACCCAAGTATAGTTTCAATGTACATGATTGAATAAGGGTAATTTAAGGAAATTACCCATATTTGTTACAAATAACTAACTTAATTGATTTTCTTAATCTCTCCAATTTAGTTATTTAGCTCTCATATTAAGGATCATAGGTAATAGTTTCTAACGCAAATAATTAAAGAAGCTCTATGAGAAAAATTCGTGCACACTTTTTTTTACAAATAATAAAACTAGCCAATTTCATTAATTTTTAGTAAATTAGTTAAATCTAGCTCCTACGCACACATAGGAAACAATATATGGTTTTTCTTCAAACGAAGAGATTTATGAGCATCATCAAAATCATTATTTTTTACCCACCTGTTCAAAGTGCTAGTTAGTGCGTAAAAGTCAAAGTTTGAAAAGTGGAATTGATTAAATTGAAGAAAAACATAAATGTAGAATGGAAGATAATCAGAGGTTACGAGTCTACGAATTGAGTTGACAATTCAAGCTTTGAATTAAAAGCCCCTTCCATGAAAACTATATAGGCGCAAATTGCATACGTTATGCGCGTGCCGCTCTTGGTGAAAGTTCAACTAAATTCTTATTCCCAAAAAAAAAAAGTTCAACTCAATTAAAATGATACTTTTCTTTCAGCATATGTCTCAAAATGTTCAACTATAAATGAAAATAGAAATAAATAATCTTATAAAAATTTGGGAGATAAAGTAGAATAAAGTCTTATATATAGAACCAAATCTAATTTTTAACTAGCTCTTATATTAAGAATATAAAGTAATATCTAATACTATTATTATATATCGAATGAAATGAGTTGGCTCTCATGTAAAGTATTAAAGTATTATACGATGATACTATTTTGGATACATTTTCCTCATATTGATAGAAGAATAATTTCTCACATCAAATTTTTGTTACGTTGATTTAGGGTTTGTAAGGAATTCCGTTGGCTTAAAAAGCTTTTTTGATGGAATTCTTAATTTTTTTTTTGGGGTCACCTAGAGCTAGTTTATATGGTGGTGGTAAGATGGAGGAAATCAAGCATGGATAGAAGTTGAAAAGATTCAAACCCTCACAATGTATCAACAAATTCATCATTTTTTTCTGATATTTTTTTATTATAAATATATAAATATACAGAAACACACACACACAATATTTTATATCTTTTTTGTTGTCAACATTTTATGTCATAATAAAGTATATATACTACGATATAGCATCTAAGATATAATTGGCTGTGAAATAAAGAAGGAGTGAGAAAATATTTACAAAATAAAAAAATATGATTTGTTTGCCCAAACCATTTTTATTTGTGATATTATTAACACTAATCTAGTTGGGCATAAAAAAGGAACAGTTATCTAAAGTAAATACACACCAGATATTTTCTTCGTTATGAAAAAATTACAACTATGATAGATTGTACCCACTTTTACCCTTAAATATTGTTAAAAACATGTGAAATAAAAAAAAATATAGAAAATCTAATAAAATGGGAGGGGGTGAATTTATAGTATAATGAAAGAAACTTTAAAAGTTAAAGCATAAGGAGGATGGGTGAATTCTTAGGTAAACATTGTGTATTTCTTAAACATTGGGTCTAAGCAGCATGGATTTGATGAAACAGTCACAAAATATGTAGCAGATCATAATCATACATATGGCTTATACATCCAACACTAATTTCTCATCCAACATTTTCCTATAAGAAGGCATTATTTAAATGGACACCACCAACTCTGTGTCAATATAGAACAAGACCTTACTGCCCATAAATATCTTCCATCTAACAATAAACCATGTCCTCATCCCACGGTGGTCCATTTATCCATGTATAGGGGAAAAGAAAAACTTGACGTGATACTTGGAATTGCCATTCAAATATGAAGAACACATGACATGAGAGATGCTATCGGAAGAACGCACGCCAGAAGCAAAACTGAAATCAAAGATACAGCAAAGCTACGAATCTTCACTGGCGATGCTCTGGACTCTCACTCCCCACCGGCGGCAAAGCTGCATACTCCCGCCGGTGAAGAAGATTTCAGAAGGCTGGGCTAGGGCATACTTCTTCAACCCCTTCAATTTCTCTGTTGAACCTTGACGACGAGTTTTTTCTGTAGAATTTAGAGGTTTATTTATTTGTTTGGAAAAAAAATTAAATTGATTAGGAGCAAGTGAATCATCAACCAACTAGGATTAAAATTAGCTGAGTTGTTAGGTTGTGATTGGTCACACCACAAATGACGTGGCAGATTGGGTTCATGTAAGAATTTTTCTGCGTTGGCTCCTACTGACACGGAGGTCTCCCACTCTCCCTGCTTCAACTTCGATAAGTGTCTGGACTAACCAACCTTATATGGTGGTAGTATTTGGATTTTCGTTAAAAAAAAAAATACCCATAAGTTTTACAAAATTAAATACAGATAGATTTCTGTAAATAAAAAAAATAGATATATTTCCCAATTTCATTTTATACTATTACTATACAGAGGAGTGGGACTAATTTTGCTTAATCTTTTATCTCATGTCTTCTGTTTATCAAAATTTTGCAATATCATTTCTCCAATTTTATCAATCAAACTTATTAAAAAAAAAATTTTCCCTCCCTTCCTCTTCAATTCTCTCATACGAAAAATAATTGTTAAAGAATAAGTTACAAATTAAAAAAAAAAGTAAATTGAGATATTATATTTAAAACCAAATTCAATTTACAACCAGCTCTTATATTAAAGATAGGAGATAATACCTCCTAAAAAGCGTAACATTTGCAAATATAATTAATTTCAACTTGTAAACATACAAGTTTCTCTTATAAATGCTAATCTGTAAATCTGGCTTATAAATAATGGGGTTTGACTTGTGTGTGTGTATATATATATATTTATATATATATATAAATTGACTTGTAAATATTAAATCTCTTAAGATATAGGGAGAATCCCAATTAAATCCAGCCGAAATACCTAAATTCATATTTAGGCCTGTACTTTTAACAAATTCTTAATTAGGCCATGAGACCTAATTAGGGATTTCTAAATGTTGTTAAATAACCAAAATGCCCTTCTTCAATAAAAAAAAATTGATTAATATATCTCTCCCAAGTAATTCCTCATCTCTTATGATTTTTTTTAGACCAAAAAACATATAAGTAATTTTACAATGTTTGAAATTTGTATATATAACTTACACTATTAAAAATATTTTAATAAAACATGTTAAATTAAAAATATAAGTAAAATTATAAATATAAGTAAAGTTTAAATAAATTTTTTTATTTTCAGTTTTTATAATTTACGTTAGTTTTATTTATTTAAACAATGTTGGATCCAACTGAAAACGTAAATGATTACGATTTAATATTAAATTTTTATTATAATTAAAATATTTTAAAATTTTAAAATAAATATTTACAACCTGAAAAAAATATTTATTTAAAGATTACTTATATTATAATTTGAAATGTTTTATGAAAATATTTTGAAGATTTTAGTTATATTACAAAATTTCAAACACTAAAAAATTATTTATATTTTTTTGTCTAAATATTAATAATAAGAGATGATGAACCACTTTAGAGGGATAAAATAATCAATTTTCATTTTTAACTAAAGAGGGGCATTATAGTTATTTAACAATATTCAGCAATTCCTAATTAGGTCTTATGTCTTGATTAAGAATTTGTTAAAAGTGTAGGCCTCAATTTAAATTTAAGTATTTCAGCAGGATTTAATTAAGATTTTCCCTAAGATATATTAGTATTAAATGGAATTAAAGTTTCTTACTTAGAGCTCATTGATAATTTTTCCCAAAAAAACAAAAGATTGTCTGGACTAATGTTCTTGATTGTTTCCGTTAACTTCGGATTAGCCCTTTTTGATGATTACAAGGGGAAAAAAATGGGTGTCCTACTCCCTTTCGCTTTATTTATATAACAAAATTATCTAATTCTTACATATCAATTAATGGATAAGTAACATTTATATAACAAGTCATTTTACATATTTAATATTAATAGGTATATATTGGAAAAATATTAAATATTTTTATCTTTTTGGTGTTCAAACTTCTTTTGCATTGATTTTTTAATATTTTTTTGCCATGATTGTTTTTTAAAAGATTTACCCAAAAATTGTTATACATTATGAATTCTTTTAAAAAAATTGAAATTTTAAATAGTTTTAATAGTAACTTCTTTTAAATTGTATGTTAAATTCTCATACATTTATTGAAAAGAAAAATAGAGCGCATGAGTTTTTTTTTAAAAAAAAAAAAGCATATTTCACAATAGAACCAAAAAAGGTTTTGAAAACTCATACACCTATCATCAACTACCTCACCGCAAACAGGTTTGGTTTTCTTTCTCCTTTTTTTGGCATTACAAGTCAATTTTTATTCAAAGACCAATAAAACGAGTCAAAACAAGCATCACACGCTAACTTGTTTTGTCAAAAGAGGTGAGTTACTGGCTCTCTTGCGAAGATGGGATTAACAAATTCTTCCCTTGTACATGATTGTCCTTCTCAGATAAGAACTTGTTCTGACCAAACAAAGAAATTAGAACTCTTGCTGACGAATATTGTATGGTATTGAATTCCCGTCATTAGTCTCATGTGGTAGGACTGTGCCTTCTTATGTACCGAGAGAGAAAAACGCAAGTTTGACTTTGAAGGACATTTGAAAGTTGATTTCCAGTAGTCTTATGTTTATTTCCAATAATGTGTGTTTGTTGCGGATGGCCAGTCAAAAAGTATACGTATATATTGCAAGGACTATAGGGAACTTTCCCCTTCTAAAATCAAGGAGGTAATCGCATGTTGTAATTTACACAAATTTTCTTTATCCAGTCAAAACTTTTAACCCACCAAATTTATGAGAAAACATTGTACGAAACATCATATTATTGATGAGACGTGTTTGGCAAAGACAGACAAAGCTATAACTTGTATAACTTTCCTCTACTTCATCACCTTAAAAGAAAGGTGTCTCTCCCATCTTTTGGGACTATAAGGTATCAAATTGACAATTTTGTTACCGTGGGGCAGTGGTAACTCATTTTCTGAGGGGATTTTCTCATGCCAGACAAAATCGTTCTCGCGTACAAATTTTTGGAGGATCTCAGAAGCATCAAGAATTTCCTCCTCAATCACAGATTTCCATTTTGCTTCAACTCGTATTTTCTTTTTGATCTTGCTCAATTCAGATTGAAGAACCCCGATCGCAGCCCCTATTTGACCAGAAGCCTTCAGACTTTCTGCATGGTATCTCTGACCTCTCAACGTATGTAGGGCTTTGCAGCATTGGATAAATTCCTGCGTAAGAGAAAGCCTACCAGTGAGAAAAGAGAACAAAATATTATCATGAACATAACATGAATGAAAAAAATTTATGTTTCCTTCAGTGGCCTCTCCTTAATTAAAATTCAAGAAAATGAAAAAATAAATGTGATGTTATTATATATAAGAGTGACGTAGTTTGAAAGACTAGGGCATACAGGGTGCTCTCTGGAAGAATTACACACATGGGTCCATCAGCCCTTACCAATTGAGCAAGCTCATTAGGATAAGGACTAAAACTTCAGTTTTAGCGCAAGTAAAATATATGCAGTGAAGTAAATTGAGATAGCGACACAGATTTGTACCAATACGGAAAAAGAGAGGTAAATTCTAACAGAGAAAATATGTAACAATACCATTAAGTTTGGTGCAATGTCTTTGCCATCTCTGACGGAAGTCTCTAAAACTCCACTTGCTTCTGCAAGAAACTCTGTAACGCCATGATGCAACTTTGCTAAAAGACTTGAAGAATTACCGTTCCCTTCAGCCTTCCTTGTTGTTACTGCCTATATTAGATATCTATCACGTTATCAGATATTACAAGTAAAAATTTTCCACCTTCATCAAATGGGAAAATTAACACAAAATACTGTAGAAATAATATAACTAAGCAAGTTTCAGGATATGACTGAGCAATTTATAATGTAGAAATAACAAAAAGTAGCAGCAATGACACCAACCTGTGCTTCAGCCAAACAAATGAGGCTCATAGCAGTGGAGACAGAAGTACGAGCTTCTGGTGGAACTTCTGATGCCCCAGCAGCCTTTAAGCAGGGAAGAACATTAAGTGCCAGGTGATGATAAATGCCAGCAGCTTCTCTAAATGTGGTGGCAGATTGAACCAAATCTATAACAAAACAAGCACAGTATAAATAAATGTAATCAATGGAACAAGTAAGGTCATCATGGAGAATAGAATCTTAATGCATACCTGTTGATAGAACTTCTAAAGCCCTCTCCCTTAGGATTGCACCATAGAGAAAAAGGATCATACCAAGCTCGAATTGCAAATGGTCAATCTGGAAAAACTCTGTACTCCTAAAGAAGTAAGATGGGCTTAGAGCACTACTCCACCGTATCTTAAGAGAGGCATCCCATTGATACGTTTTGTAATTGCTGATTTGTTCATTATGTAAAACTAGATTTTCCAATAATGGGAGATACTGTGTTACTCTGTGAAGATCCTGAAACAGAACAAAATAAAATGAATAAATGGCATTCACACAGAATGGGGAAAATCCATCAATATCCTTCGAAATTCAAAATTTTGGCAGATACTAGTCATTCCAATTTTGTCAGAAGTCTCACATTTCTGATCAGGTAAACGATCTCATACTGTGCCATTGCCAGAAAGACATACAGATACAGAAGTTCCAATTCCATAAGGTCCTTCCTTAAGTTATTATTCATAAATAATTATATTTAAAGGCATTCGTACCACAAAACAATAAAAAAATTTACAGAACTATTCACCATAATTGTTTGTGTAAGATTTCATCTTGAGGGGAGTGTAATTTGCAAGTATGATCAACTAAAAATAAATTGAAATCAAGGATTCAAGATTATAGGCATTTTTGAACTGTGCTAAGCACAAGATTCCTTACAGAAAGAACATGAAGTTACCTGTTCAAGACGAGATACCAACCCTCCAGACATTTCCCTTGCTATAGCTTCTGTAATATGGCTGCTCTCATTAATAGACTCTTCAATTGCTCTTCGTCTTGAGCTTAACTCCTTAAGTTGCTCAAGTGTGGCAGAATCACATGCAGCATATACATCCTCAAACACAATCTGTCAACATGAAAAATCTGCAGTGAATGCCATTGTGCCAGAAATTATCATGAAGATGCCAGTTATATTACAGAGAAAGATTGTGCATATTGATAGGTAAACAACAAATCACTTCCATAGCAACCGAACACACACTATAGAACTACTGCAAGTAAACACTTCAAACCTTCAATACCAAGCACTAAAAACAGTGCCGTATATTTGTAACTTCAGTAATAGGTCAGTCTTTTCATCAGCAATAGTTGTTTAGGTTAACAGAAGTCAAAATATGACGAAAGAGAGTATAATTAATTTTTAAGCATATCAAGTTGTCAATTATTCTTTAAAATTGGGAGTTTAATCTAAAGCTTATTTCCTTAGCAAACCCAAAAAAAATAAAATAAAAAATCTAAAACTTCTTTCAAGACAGTCGTTTGTCAGGGTTGCAGCTCCCTATAGGATTATAGTATAATAATAATGATTATTACAGGTTCTAAAGCCCAAAACAGCTATTTTCCTGATATACGCATTATTCTAATGAATAGTTCAGAAACATTTCCACATCCTTTTCAAATTCCAGCAGCTGCCGTTTTGCAGAATAAACAGTTTGGTGTATATGGAGAACATAGGTTGTGTCCTTGACCTTTGGAAGGCTTTCTTACTGCAAGGTTTACAGGTTTACGAGGGAAAACAGTACTAATGTTTAGTACTGCGGTAATGTGCAAGTTTCCCAATATCAAGGTGCATTTAGTCAGGAAGAAACTTTCGAATCTTCTTTGAGCTTTCCGTAAGTTTGGAAATGTTATAGGAAAGGAATTAAAGGATAGTGTTCATGTCTTCAGTTTGGCGTTCTGCTACCCTTTTTTTTTTTTTTTTTTTCCTTTAACAGATTTGATTTGATGTTCTCTTAATTCACCGTGCTCCTCTGTTTTGGGATTTTCATTGGAGGATATCTTGTCCCCTATTTTGTAACTCTTTTCTTACTTTCTATTCTTTCTTCTCCGGGGGAAAAAAAAAAAAAACTAGAAGACAAACAAAGCTTCGAATTTGAAAAACCAAAGCAAAAAAGGGAAACTATAATGTATCATAAACTCATTCTATTACTACAGGTGCACTCTGTGAGACCATGCATATTCTGATACTTCTTTTTCCTTGTATTTTTTGGATATACATAGATTATTATAGTCAATCCCACTAAAAGACACTGGCAAGTAAAGACCGAAGCTATGAAAGCTTGAAAGTGTGAATTGTTTTCCTCTTTAACAATAACACGATAGTGCCTAGAAAAGACTATGCTTTTCCTTTTGGCCAAAGAAAAAGACAAAAATTACTAGATGCATGTGAAAATTTAACAACAGACGAAAACAGTCAAAACCCCAAGTCGTACCTTCTTAGTCTTCAGCTTAGCCGGCTGTCCAAAATGCAGCATCATCTTTAACACGTTCAGTTCCTCGCACCAACAATACCCAATCTGTCAAGAAAAGGTAACGGAAAAGAATCCCAAAGGCCAAAGCACTTGAATTCAGTTTGCTCTCGGGAATACTAAGAACATCCAAATTCGTAAAGGCCCTCAAATTCCCAATTCACAACTCGCTACATAAATAATTTTCAGACCGCAAATTCTATGAGATTCGAAACTCTGGTCCGAGTCCTACTGAAATATCAGGCTTTGGATTGATCGCGTGAATATAGCAGAAGAGTGTGTAGAAATCATTGGGGATATGGGACCCTTGTGGCCTCCGTGTACAATGCGGATTCTGGTTCTGGACTTGCGCAATCGCTATCATTGTCATCGTTATTTTCTGAGATAAATAATTTTTAAGGAATTTCGATAAGCCTTCTTTTTCCTTGCGTTTCCTTCGCCAACAAGGTTACCAGGAGGCGCGGGACAACATCGTCGAGGCCACACGTGTGGGCCCCACACGTGTGGGCCCCACACGTGTGGGCCCCACACGTGTTTTGGTCATCTGACTGGTTCCTTCACACGGTAAGGTGATTTGATATTCGTCTTTTTAGGATTATTTAATTTTAAATTTAAATTTGAATTTGAATAAAATGATTTAACTACTTTATTAAAAATTAAAATTATCTTAAAGTTACTGTTGATCTCCCAAGATGATAACTAAATTCGGATCATGGGAAGAACCAAAATTGCTTATATAGTATTTGAACAATTTGAATCTTATTTTATTTTTAACCAAGTTTACAATTTTAATTTTCAAATAAATTCGACACAAAAATTAAAAATAAATTAGATAACCAAATGGTTTTAAAAATACAGTAAAATTACAAATGAAATTTATATAGTTTTTAAATTGTAAAATTAAGAAAATTCAAATACTATCACAAAGATGAACACAATTATAATATTTAATAACTAAAAATAAATTGTAATATTTTACAGTGCGTCCTTATTTCTCCCCTATCTCCTAACTCTTAAAATAAATAAAGAAAAAAAATTAAGAAAAGGTCTCCTATTAAAGAATTTATTGATGAGAATGACAAAATTATAATAGATAATTTGTGAATGGGTGTATAAAATTTGCAGTACCGATACTTTCTATGCATAAAATATAAGTCATTTTCATTAATAAAATTTTCAAATAGGATTTGCCTCTAATTTTTCTAATAATAAATAAATTATTCCCATCTCATTAATAAGTTCAAATATTTTATGGCTTTGACTTAGATCGATCAAAAAATAAATAAAGGCTATTTCATAGCAATTGTGGTTCATTTGACCCCCCAGAAAAAAAAAAAAAAAAAAAGGCAATTGTGGTGGTCAAGAATAGTTAAATTAATTTTTAGTCCTCTCGTGCAAGCATGTTAGTAAATGCATGGAACAGGACACATACGATATACCCTTTCATCTGCGGGTGGGGTGATTCATTTTTAATTTTGAAATATAATTAAGGGACAAATTATGCTAATCGCTATAAACTTTTATTCCACAGCCTCTTCAGCATCCTTTCGGGCTAATTAAATTTTTCAAAGATTAAAGTTTCTAGGTGATTATTGCCTTTTTTAATACACACGGAAATAGGGGAATTTATAAATATTCTTGAGGGAATGAGAGATGAATGTCTTGATGAATAATTGGTAAAAACATTATATACTCGCCTGATCTTGTTTATAAGATATTTTATTGACTAATAAAAACTTTAAATTGTATGAACTTTTTTCTTAAAATATAGCAGTTTTTCAACTTTACTTATATTTAATATATATTCATCTGGTTCTATTTATAAGACAGAAAAAAAAAATTTTGTCATGTTTATAAGTTGCTTCATTAAATTTTTAGCATGAATTTTTGCCACCTATCTGTTATAGTGTAGACAGTTTTTTTTTTAAAAGTGCATATATTAAATAGGAATAAAATTAAAAAGTTATTATATTTTAACAGAGAGTTAATACAGTTAAAATTTTTTTAGTTTGGTGAAACATGCTAAAAATACTTTATAAATAGAATAAGGAAAGTACACTATTTTAAAAAATAATTATTTATATTATAATAAATAAAAGACAAAATAGTATATTGGTGTTAAAAATTAAATAAGGTGAAGCTAAGAAAAATCTATTTTAAATTATAAAAATAATTAGAATGAACTTCTTTAGGTAATGAGAATGAAAAAGAAATAGCGTAAAAAACGAAATAATGCTTTTAATATCTAATGGCTTTTTAAAATGTTAAATTTCTATTATGATAAAATCTTACAAGATGCCTTCTCATAGGATAAGATAGGCAACTCGTGCTTAATTAGATTTAATGTGCCATCCATTGAATTCAATGCTTTCTTAGTACTCTCTCAATTGCTTTTATACTTACTCTAAGGTAATCTTATAAAAACAATTTAGTCTTAAGCATAAGTGATTGACTAAGAGCTTGTTTGGTTAAGTGGTGGGATTTCAAATAAACCCATTTAAATCCAAATAAATGATTATGAAGTATGTTTGTCTTGTTTAGGTAATTTTTATAAAATCCCGATAAATCGTAATTTTATCCTTCTACTGCACTTTTGGAATAAGTAACAAGGAGTAGCTTTGGTGTTTGAAAAATTCCAATTAATTTTCAGCAACTAAATTTTCTCCAATCTACCCTCCCACACTCTTTCAAAAATCTCTCCTCAAATATTATCTCTACATATTTTGCCTTCAATTTTTCAACTCAAACCATTTCAAATTTTTTTAAGAGGCCATCGTCTTGTCTTTTTGGATCAATCAAGCAATCAAAAGGTATGTTTCTTCTTTATTTGTAAGTTATTTTAAATAATAATAATTTTAAAATAAAAATAATATTTAAATATTTGTGTCATTTATTAAATTATATTTAATAAAATTTATTATTAAATATAATAATTATGAAAATGTAAACAACTTTATTAACTTCATACCCTTTTTAGTAATTATACATCCATAAGTGATTTTAATAAACGAAAACCAAACGTAATCACAATTCTTAAAATCACTAATAAAAAAAATCCAAACAAAATCACGATTAACCAGTGTCACTTTTAAAATTCACGATTATCTAAAATCTTTACTACTAATCCAAACAGGCACTAACTCATTAATGGTTACCTTCCAATTTTTTCATTATTATCAATTGAAGTTTAGTGTTAACAAGCTCAATGAACTTTGTGTTTTTTAAACCACATCGTTTAAGTTGGAGGTAGACTTGAAAAAAATTAATTTATAACAGATTTAATGCTTTAACAGTTTGATATGTAAGAATTAGTTGAGAAGCCTTTTAATAAAAATTAAAATTAATTGTTTTTCCCCCTCTTTAAAGAATTAAAGGGGAGCTACAGATAAAAATTTAAACACGGATTTGTTTTTCTGCTGATATAGCTTTGTAGGTTTTAATTTCTTTCTTCCAGTATCAATTGACAACTATTGAGTGTAATTTTTTTGAAAATTAACAAAATTTCTACTAAAAAAATTGATAAAGTTCATTGGTTTTGTTAATTAAAAATAAAATCAAGAGTTGATGTTCCCTTGATTACCCTAAAAAGTTAAAATAAAGATTATTTAATAAATATAAAAGTTATTAAAAGGCACCGTGTATATAAAATTCAATGTTTTTTAGTCAAGGTATATAAAAATCAATGTTTGGACATCAATTTGCCATAATCTCCTCCAATTCAGTGAACCTTCTATTAAGGCTCATAAGTAAAATCTCCAAAAGATTACAGCTACAATGCGGGCCGGGAAACATCTGTACTAACTGTTATTCTTGTTTTTTATTACACAACCGGAAAAAAACAAAAAACAAAAGAAACACCTAGTCTGCATCAAGAATTGCCAGCCTTCGAAGTTCGAATCCAAGCCTAAATCATTGTTCTACTTGAGCAATAATTATTCATGAAATCCTAAAACAATAATAAAACTAGAGATGTGAACAATTGCTAGGAATTAAATAAAATTGAAAACAAAGAAGATATCATTAAGCCAACCACCAATACATGCAAGCATGCTGGCTCCCTTAACAGAAAAAGAACTCCATCAGATCTTCTCAGTCACCACTTTGGATGCTCAAATCCTTGTATTGCCATAAGCTTATGTTAGTAGTAGTACATCAATACCTCAATGCTTTCTAAGGATATATCTTGGTGTCGATCTGTACAAAGAATTAGTGGTTTCACACTTGATACAACAACAACAAACCTTTATCTCCGGGGTAGATTTGACCATATAAATTACACGCGACATGTCATTCTACTGTGTTCTATCAATAATTAAATTTTGAGTAAACTATTGATGACCTAAAGGATTGGATCAAATAATACTTCACCCATCATATTTCATAAAAATGTGGGTTTGAATCTAATCTATGAATTTTTTTTTTATAAACACCTATTGTGTCTTAATACCTGCTCTAACCTGGATATATAAATCCTTACAATATATCCAACTTGATCATCTATCTTTGTTTTTCCCTCTGAAAAACCAAAATCTGTCGCTACTCATTCTTGCTTTCTTTTTTTTTTTCTCTCTCTTTTTGGGTAAGCATATATATACCTCTACGATTTTTCTTTGTAAAGTCGTGTCCCTTGCCTGATACCCATTGCGAAACATGAAGGTGCATATGCATGGCGGGTTTATCAGTGACCGTTAAATAAGGATTACTTTCTGCATAATATGCCATCTAGCTCTGTGCCCTAACTAGCTGATCATGTTGATTAGCATTGGATTTGCAGAATGAACATTCAAACCCTTAAAGGCTCGCAGGAAGTAGTAGTGCAGCCTGATATGGCTTCAGCATAGCAACATTTACTACAAAGTCTGGCCATTTCACTGTAAGATGCACAACTCTTTGCGTAGTTATGTCCTCTTATCAGTTTAATCTGAACATGCTCTGGTAGTTTCAATGTATATTTATCTTCATTCTCCTTCTCATAATTATTACTACTTCCTTCTTCGTCTCTTATCACAATAATGGAATGACCCGTTGAGTGTGACCTTGAAAACCTCTTCTCATCAGAAACAACTTCTTCTTCTTCTTCCTCCTCTTCTTCTCTTCTCCTCGAAACTTCTTCTTCTTCTTCCCTTACATCAATACGGGTCTCGTTGTTGTTGTGATTATTCTCTGTTAAGGGCTCTATTCTTGTCTGGTTTTCCGGGCGTTTTTCCTTTGACGAAGAATCGAGATCTATGCGACAAACAGGGCATGTCTTGTGAGATTCGAGCCAGAGATCGATACATTCTTGGTGAAAGACATGGCAGCAAACGGTCAAGAGGCGAAGGAAGCTATCCTCCTCGAATTCTAACAAGCAAATGGCGCATTCTAGGCTATAGCTTTTGTTATTCTTCCCTTGGATCTCCTTCACGGAGGCGTATGGGAAGGTTGGGAAGATTTGAAGAAGCGCCGGGTCGAGGCCTCGGATCGGAGACGCTGCGCCGGTGGGGGAATGAATCTGGTGGACGAAGTTTTCGGCGGTGGGACGATGCAATGCCCAGGAATAGAGGAGACTCACGAAGCAACATCGACACAAGTAGATGAAGCAGAAACCTATGATGAAACATATGAGGACGCCGAGCGTGAAAGCTATGATCACCGGCGAAGTGGCGTACGACGTCGCCGGAGATGAAGAGGAGGAATAAAAGCCAAGGCCTATTGCAGAATGAGACATTGCCTTCCGATGATGGAGGCAATAATTAAATCTCAAGGTTAATTGAATACTATTTTCTGTTATGAATTAGTTTATATTATTTTGCGAATGCTAAAAAGATTGGTAAATTCAATTTTGAAGTTAAGTTCATTTAATAAAAAAATCAAATTTAGATTTTATATAGTATTAATGAAATATCATTATTTATTTAAATTACTCTATTTCATATTCCTGCCCCCTTGCCCTCCCCGAACATCGCATACTCGGTTGATTATAAATTGGTAATACCACCTATAATATTTTTTGTCCAAAAAAAGAAATACCATCTATAATATTTGAATCAGATAATTTATATCTATACAGAGATTAATAATTTTATTTTTTAAGTATCTTTTGAATAAATAAATTTTTTCTCCAAGTACTAAGAGCTCCGATATTAAATATTTTGATTCTAAATATAAAATTTTAATATAATTTATTTTTTAAATTTATAATTTTTATTTAAAGTATTTTTATTAATTGTACAGATTTTTAATTTTTATAAAAAATTAATTATAATACACATGATTAGAAAAAAATTAATGAATAACTAACTTAGTTAATTATTTAATTATTATATATAATAATGACAATAGGTGGACTTATAATATAAAGAAAGATGATGGCATATGATCCGTTATCCGTTTATTTTGCTTCATTTTTTTTGTTTGAAGTTCCGTTTCTTCCGTAAATCAAGAAGGAAACAAAAACCATTTCTCCGTTTCTTGAATTTGTAGTTTGTACTACGCTTTTCTTGATAGGAGAATTTTCAAGAGGTCTTAAAAAATTTAATTATGAAAAAATTCTAATAACAAGTAATCAATTTAAACTTACTATCAGTTTTTACTTACTTTTTACTTATTAATAAATTTTAAGATAATTAAATCTTTTTCTTCCTTTTCTTGATTTATATTTATGTACGCAGCTTTTTTTGGCCTGTGCGTGTGTGTGCGCGTGTGTTATTCTAGTCACCTGACGCAGTTTTCCCAGCCCAGCTCCCGGCCAGGTCGTTACACTTTTCTCTGCGCGCTTCTAAACCAAGAAGCAAGCCTTGTTGGGAGTTCGCCGATTTGTTATAACCACCAACCTTTCCGTTCAGAGCGCGGGGTCGCTCGCTGGCCATTGCCGGGTATGGATTTTTCCCTCTGAAATTCTAATCCAAAAAAGCGATACTTTTTTAATGCAATTCATCTCTTTCCATTTCTGCTACGCCTTCGGCACAGTGGATCGGCCATATGTGTCATATTCATGCTCACTGTTTCTTGTTTTTCCAGAGAGAATAAGCTACGGCTAATCAGAGTGATCGTTTGGCTTAGACGCACTTCACTTTACTGCGTGTCTCCAAGACTCAGAATCGATCATGGCGGAGAAACAGCTGATTGTCGTAGTCGAAAGCACCGCTGCTATGGGACCGTATTGGCAAACCATTCTTGCGGATTACCTTGATAAGATAATAAGGTTGCGTTCTTTTTTGGTATCTGTGTTTTTATATTGAGTCAAACTTGGGGATTTTTTCTTACTCCCCTTGAGTTCTGGCGTTTGGAGCTCTGATTTTGGTGTGTAAAAATGCAGTTTGCTTCAACCCCTATTCAAGTTTATTTCATTGACCTGAATTTTCAAATTTCAGCTTCTGGCATGTTGTTAGTGATGGAAGGAGTCTTATCTCTCGATAATTACTGTCATTTATAGAGAATTGGCAAAACACCCATCCCCCTTCACTTTTTCCTTTCAAATTCTGAGAACTTGAAGACGTAATGCTAATCTTATAAACCCGGTTGTTTTCGTTGGTTTAGATGTTGTATTTCTTGTCTTTCATTTCTGAGTTGACTGTAGATACCCTTCTTATGGAGCAAATGGCTTTAATGCAATCAGTTGATAAATTCAGGAACTGGTCTTAAAAGTGACACTCTGAGAATTGATCTTCCGTTATTAACTATTTCTTATGGATCTGATCAAATAGATATTGGCAAACCATCACTTAGTGGACTTGGGATTTAGTCATTTTAATCCAAGTTGCAAAACTTTTGCCGTCTCAACTGTAAAATTTCTGTTGAAGGTGGATGAAATCACGGTTTAATACCGTGGACGTTTGACACATTTTCTTGGCTTCTGAATCAAACCTTGGGGGGATCGCCCCAAAGATATCATTAAGGGGAAAGAACCAACAGTTACCTGGTTTGAATTTCTCATAGTATTTGGATGCTGGGTCCTAACTTCTAGCTTCTAACACTTATTTTAAAGGCAGGATCATTCGTTGCCTATATATTTCTGGTTTACATGGGCATGGGAGGTAAATTTAAATATATGATCCCCCCCCCCCCCAAAAAAAAAAAAAAACAACAAAAGAAGAAGAAGAAGAATGGCAAGATCCTTGTGAACTGAATCCTAGACTTTATTCTAGCCACGTTAAATCATTTGCCCATTACTTTTGGGCTACTTTTATTTTTCTTAATTTCTCTTCATTCAAGAATTAAAATTGCTAGGAATGGATTCAATGCTTTGTCCTACTCTTTATGCCCCTACACCATGGGACAATTGATGTTGGACAAATAGAAAGTGAAGGAAAGAGAGAGATTATGGGGTGAGAGAAAGGGAGGAAGGACAGAAGTGGGGAAACAATTAAACACATTCTCAGTTCTGACTTCATGCCTGACAAATCCAAATTTGTAGGAATCCTTTAACTGGCAAACCCCAAATGATAGAAGAGAAATCCTAACTTAATGTTAATCCCACTCTTGTAAACCCAAACTAATGCTAATTAGTTAAATATCCAAATCACCATAAACTCTCTGTACACAAAAATTTATTTTTTGATACTCCTGCACTCCCGATATTTCTTTCCCATTGTATCAATTTTTGGCAGAGACAGACATGTTTATCACTCACAGGTCTGATGTTGAGTTTTATGGTTAATTAGTTAGATTTTGAATGATTATGTTGTTGGTATGAGTCATGCTTTAAATGTGACGTCTGATGAGAGTTTAGTTTTTAACATACTAGTTTTTTTATCATTAAATTTTTGTTGTTTATGTAATATGAGCTACATTGTAATGCTGCATGAGCCTACACATGTTATTTGCTATTAATTAATAATGATTTAAGTGAATGTAAATGTAAAATCTGCCAAGATATTATAACAAAAATAAGCTTCTTTTGCTTTGTTCTAAATTTATTAATCATGTCTAAATGGTATAATGACATAGAGGTGGTTTCACAGTTCAACACTTAATAAGATAAGAGATCTCATCTTTTTGTTTGCATATACTTGAGCCATCACTCACTTATAACTGTTGTATAATGTGTTAAAATTTTTATCTAAAATGAGTAGAATCTCGGAAACACATTGTAAAAGCTTAAATGGGCATCCTTATTACATGCTAACAATATTGCTTATAGACTATATAACGTGTCATGTTAAAATCATCAGTACTTGTTATTGTAGTTTATCAATATTTAATAGGCAAAAGAAGCTCTGCAAACTGGGGAGACTATTGTGTAAAAGCATGTTCTTTGGGAACAGACCATTACCAGTAAAATATTGAACATACTTGGTATTTTCACCCTTCACCACCTCCAGTTATTTTATCTAGTGCTGGGTGATGATTTTCAGGAGATTCCTTTTTCGTGTGCTGTAAATTATAACAGTCCTCATATGTGAAGTCGTTCCTGTTTTAGTTTAAATAAATAAATTGAGTCTTCAGAATTACCTTGCTTTACGGTTTTGTCAGTATAGCATAACACAGCATTTTTAACATCTTATGTTATTCATACAGGTCTTTTGGTGGAAATGACTCAGCTGGCCAGGTATGCCTGATTTTCACTCAAATGAAAATAATACCATCAAGGGGAAAGATAAAAGGAAGATATTATTGTCCAGTGTGACTTTGCTCACTTTTTATGAGCTGTCTGTTGTTGCCAATAGTATAATTGTTATTTTGGCTTGGTCTAAAGCTCTTATAAATGAATAAGGCTTCAATACTGGTCATTGATGCATTGGAGACATGCATGATTTGGTCTTGGCAATCCATTGGATAGTTTCAACTAATCAACTACCTCAATATTTTTATGTGGTCTTATTTTGTGCTGTCTATTGAAATTTACAAGTACTAAACTCTATATTGAAGTCATTGTTGGCTTACTGTGATTCAATTACTTGGATAGAGGAAAGTTGTGCAAGTAATCCAAAGGATTTATTAGGCGTTGGAAGCTTGCAAGGTTTTAATGTGATACTGTTGAAATTACTACTATTATAGGCAAGGACTGCTCATATCTTCAAGTTTATCTTCTTGATCTTACTACTACTGTGGGATGAAGTTTTGTTTACAGCCTCATTTTACTTCTCTGTCAACGAGTCTTTTTGTTTCAAATGAATTGTAATTTTTGAAATGCAGAGGCTGAACAGCTTTATATGCAGTTGAGTCTCTTTGTGCCTCCTCTCTCTTATGTTTTTCCAGAAATCTTCTGGCTGCTAATGCTATTTCTTCTCTTCTACCTCATACTGATTTTCTTTTGTAAAAAGAAAGAAAGAAATATTAAGGAAAATTTTCTCTGATTGCTATACAGGAGCATTAATCGATCTTGAAGGTTTAAGCTATTAGGTGAAGTCCCATAAATGCTATTAGCATGTGTAGTGTGGAAAAAGCCTAGGCCCTCAATAATATGTGGAGTACATTAGTTTCTAGCTTTTTATATCTTAGTAGACGTGATATTTTTTCTAGCTTGACAAATAATTGTCTTTTGTTTGCTTGTCTATTAATTTCTCCTACTCCTTTTAATGCAGAAGCCTTCGACTTCCAATGTTGAGTTTGCATTAGTCACCTTTAGTACTCGTGGATGTTATTCTGGTACATTTTTGCACAATCTTTAAATGGTGTTATTAAAATCTTCTCTTGTTTAGACTGCATTACTACTGAATTATTAGAACTTCAGATGAAGTTGATCCATGATTGTGAGTCTATTCTTTTAAGTGCATGTAAACATATATTATTCTATCACTTGCTATTTCTCTTTAAGTATTCTTGTGTGACCTGTCCTATGCACTTTAACTGACGAGTGTGATTTCTTTGGATGAATTGAGTATAATTTTAAGCATAGAATATATCAACAATTGTTTGTTGCGTTTTAAGTCTGAATTCTGCTCTCTCACACCAGAAAATATGTATGCAATTGGCTAATATATGGAGTATCTTTACTTAATTGGGCATCTCTGAATGCAGCTTGCCTTTCGCAACGGAGTGGCTGGACAAGGGACCTTGATACATTCTTCCAATGGCTTTCAGGTCTACCCTTTGTTGGTGGTGGTTTTGATGATGTCGCAATGGCAGAAGGGCTCTCTGAAGCTCTCATGGTATATATGTTTAGTTTCCACTTTCTTTCTTCGTTGAATCACGTTCTCCTTTCAAGTTTCATTTGACAGACTCTCCCATTTCTTAATGCCAGCACCCCGAACTTGCTTACTTTGAATGGAATATTCTAATGTAAAAGAGAAATGTATTGACGTTTAGGGGATCTTGTACAAGGCCAGATTCAAAAGCTTGCTGATTGGCAGCAAATGTTATGGTGATGAGAACTATGGGGAGAGCAGAAGTTCAGGAGAAAAGAAAGGGACTGAGCAAAATATATTGTTTAATGTGGGGGTGTGTATGGGTTGGATGGGGCCTGTAAACCAACCCAGTTTCCTTCTTGGGCTCCTTTTCCAAGCCCAAAATCGGTGGTTAACCTTGATTGACTGAACATGGAAATAAAATGGATTGGATTCAGTTGGGCTAGAGAAATTTGTTCTGAAATTATCAAGTTTTTCTTTGATTAAGTTGAAGAGCTGCTCTGTAGTGGTTGCATGCCAGCATTTTTGCATATGCTCCAATCACAGGACCCCCTCTACCCAAAAAAAAAAAAAAAAAGCGCAAGAGAAAATAGAAGATTAGAGCTTGAACTCTACTGTGGTGTTTCATCTTCCTTAGTGATTATTTAGGACCTCTCTTCCTTGTCGGTCAAGCAAAAGACTAGGAAATATCTCATTCCTTATCATCTGCCGAATCTCAAATCACTGATGAAATCGTTGCTTAGTAACCTAAATATTAGATAGTCAATAATGTCTGTTTTTCTATTGCTACTGTATTTTGATGCTACTTCGTGTTGGAATTTGTGCTAAAACTAGTCCTATTATGTATTTGATTTATGCAGCTCTTTTGTTTTGCTATTCATGTAAGTAACAACGTGCACCTGTTTTGGATGACCTGTTTTGTAGTCTCGTACACAAGTCCTTCTATAATAATTAAAATATTGAAATGCGTTATCTAAAATTGTCAAGTGGTTCTTTTTGAAAACCTGGAATCTTATTCATGCCAAAATGTTCAATTTCTCAGATGTTCCCCACTTCTAAAAATGGAAGCCAGAATCAACAGAATGTGGACTTGCAAAAGCACTGCATTCTTGTTGCAGCAAGCAATCCATATTCTTTGCCGACACCAGTTTATGTACCACGACCACAGAATTTAGATCAAGGTGAAACCATAGAATCAGATGCAGGGAATCATGTACATGATGCCGAAGCTGTTGCTAAAGCATTTCCTCAGGTGTTCCCTTTTTCTTAAAAAAGGGGGGTGGGGTGGAACTTGGTTTCCTTGCTCTCATTGTTCTCTTATATTTGGAATGTAATCTTTTGCATGCAGTGTTCTGTTTCTCTATCTGTTATCTGTCCAAAGCAGCTCCCCAAAGTTAAAGCCATTTACAATGCGGTAAGGATGGATTGCAACTCTTTTCAGAAAAGAATTATTTATTTTATTTTCAAAGGATGAGATATCAGATACTTTGTCTAAGATAAACTACTCATACAACAAACATGATCTGATAACTTAGTTAAGTCGATGCTGATATCTTGTAAAGCAGAAGTAGAGCATATTTAGTGAACTATTTGCTATTTCCCCCCTTTTTTAATGTTTATTTTCAAATTCAGCATACAAATGAAATTAGCGTTTGAGCTCTTCATGAAGTTGACTACATCCCTTTGGCAATGTAGGGAAAGCGAAACAGCCGCACAGCTGATCCACCTGTTGATACAAAGAACTCCCATTTTCTTATTTTAATATCTGAAGGTTTCAGGGAAGCCCGTTCTGCTTTGAGCCCTTCTGGGATCACAACTGTACCTTCAAATCAGAGTCCTGTCAAAGTGGATGCAGGCCCTGTTGCACCAGTTACTGGGACAGTACCTACTTCTATGCCACAAGGTTGATTATAAGCCTCTTAACAGATGCATCACCTATCAAATACCGTAGTCATGTGTACAGACTTGCTTGTTTGACACTTGTATGATCTTTTGGCATCATTTGGATGATTGAACACATCATACAATCTTAGATCTCAAATATATGACTTTGTGCTGCATTCAGCTTCTGTTGTTGATATGAATGGCTTTGGGGGTGAAAAGACAGTTTACGTAGACATGAACTGACTGCCAGTGCCCCTATGGTAGCATCATTGAAGTTGAGCTCATACCATATACTACTACAAAATATTGTCTTCTTTATTTTCCTCTGGAGCTCTTATTTTAGGGTTCTAGGATAGTTTCTGTAATGCATATAAATTGAGACTGGAAGGTCACTGATTAAGTGGCTTATTTCTTGCGTGTCTTTGCATTGAAGATGATTTTTATTGATCTCACAATATGACAATATATATAGAGCAGCCCCCATGATAGAAAGGAAAAAAACATAATACTAGGGGTATATAAAATTGGGGAAAATAAAAAATAATAAAGAGCCTCATATGTGCAACCCTATACAGTCAATTCTATTATATTCTAATAATTTTGATTATCCCACACTCCCTCTCAAGTTGGATCATATATGTTTAGCATGTCCAACTTGCCCGCCTAATCAGAAGCCCCTTTCTGAAGATATTTGTTGTTGGCACATAATTGAGGCATACAACGCTTGCTTCAATCTTTTCTTTGGTGAAATATCTGTCCACCTGTGTTGCTTGGTCTTGTCATGTTGTACAAGATTGTGAGAGATATTAATAGCTGCCTTGTTTTTACAGTAGAGTTTAATAGGAGGATTTGTTTTGGCAACTCTTCTAGCACTCTCTTAATTCACAACCTTTCATAGATCCCATGACCAGTAGAATGAAATTCTGCTTCAGCACTACTTTGGGCCACAAGACTCTGCTTCTTACTTATTCATGTAACTAGGTTGTCCCATATAAATGTGCAATACCCCGATGTTGATCTTCTATCCTCAAGTGAATCTTCCCAGTCAGGATTAATGTAGACATCTTTACAAGTCTAGTTCAATTTTTTAAACCACAAGCCTCTACCTGGAGCTCTTTCTAGGTATTTCAAAATCTTTTATACCACCTCTAAGTGTTTTTGGTTTGGACAATGTGAGTGCTAGCTCACATCACTAATTACAACGGCAATATATGGTCTTGTATGGGAGAGTATATCAATTTTCCAACAAGATTTTGCTATCTTTTTTCTTTAACAAGTTTCCCATCATTTTGTTCTTTGGTAATCCCAATTGGAATATCACTAGCCTTGCAACCAAGCATACGCGTTTCTTCTAGTAGATCTAATACTTGCTGCCTTTAAGATGTTTAGATTTTCCTCTTGGATTGAGGCACTTTAGTGTCATCCGCACAGACAATTAGGATAGTCTTACCTTCCTAATGCTTGAAGAATATTGTATGATCTATTTCCCCTTAAGTATACCCTTTTGTTTTAGAATATTAGCGAATCTCTCAAACTATGCATTAGGAGACTACTTGAGCCCATGAAGGGATTTCTTCAGCCTGGAGACCTAGTTACTTCTCCCATTGTCAAAACTAGGAGGAAATGTCATGGATGCTTTTTTCTTTTTAATCACAATTTAGGAAGGCATTTTTAACATTAAGCTAGTGAAGAAGCCAATCTAGATTGGCTGCCAAGGACAATGTGATATGTTAGGAAATGTCAGTGTGAACAAATTCAACTTGATGTCAGAAGTCCCATGTCAAATAGAATTGGGCTTAATAAGAGAAATGTATAAAAGTGGAAGGACTCATAAACTTGAGTCTTGAGGTTTTGGGTTAAAATATATTGTCAAGCCCACTTGTATGCTTTGTCTTCTTATTGCTATTAAAGCCTTGGTTATGGTAGGGACTTGTGTAAAAACGATGTGGGAAGCCTTAATTTAAGCAAGGACTTGGTGTTTATGGTGTCTTTAGTATAGGGAGCTTGTTTGTGTGGTACCAGTCTTGCCTTGTATCTCTGTAGTCTTTCCTTCGGGCCATTCTTTTCTTGGGCTTGCTTCTATTCTCAAACAGCTTTTGTCCCCTAAGGAATTCTAAAAGCCTACTCAATGTCGTTAGGCATCTTTATCCTATTAAGATCAATAATGAAAGCACAATGCTAAGGTGAAAGGGCTTTGAAAGATACAGATTTCTCTATAGGATGTAAAGTTCATGATTAGGGCATCTTTCTAAGAGCAATGGGAACGAGGAAGACTGATCATGGACTTCACTTACGGGTTTGGAATCATCAAGATTACCTTGTTCTGTCTTTGAATCTGATGCAGGTTTGTAATTTGGACAGGAAAGAAAAAGAGAGAGGGTACTTGAAGGGAGAGCAGAGAAAAGAATGGAAGGATTTGAAAAGGGGACAAAGGAATTAGAGACTAAATAATGCAGTTGTATTATTCTTGCATAATCTAAAATACAAGTAGGTAGATAGATCTATATACAGTTGTCAATGGTTCTAACAGCTGTTTCCTAACTAATGCTTAGAATCCTTACTTTGCCATTTACCATATTATCATTACACAACAGAATCAGTATCAACAAAATTATCTTCCCTTTCCGGGTCAGGATATGCCATTGGATCTGACTCAAGTTGTGTACCTTTGACTTATTACTTGTTTTCTTCATCCATGTGTGGATAATCAAATCCTTTCCAGTTGTGTTGGTTGCATTTTTGTCTCCCCTTCTGTTAGGATTCAGTTCAGTTTCTAGCATTGGAATATTTTCTACCATGGTCTTACTCTCAATATTGGTACTACTCTCAGACTTAGCGCTTAAGGGTAGCAAGGAACTAGGTAACTCTCTTTTTTCCATGGCATGAAATTCTCTCCAAATCTCCCCTGAATTGAAGAGTAAGAGTAAAAAGGATGTTCTTCATTAAAGGTGGCATCACAACCAACAAAAATTCTCTTTTTAATGGGGTCATAACACTACTAACCTTTTTGAGATGTAGAATAACCAAGAAACACATTTGACCACTCTAGGATTAAGTTTTCCATTCACCCAAAAACTTTCAAAGGAAGCTTATTCTCAAGGTGAGATATGGGATAATTGGTATGACGAACTTCAAGAGGGGTGTTGAAGGACAAGATTTTGCTGGCATCCGATGTCTAATATAGGTAATAGTTAGGATGACAAGAACTTCAAGAGGGGTCTGGAAGGACAAGCTTATCCATTCATGCCTATTCTTTCTCCCAGCAATTCCATTTTATTGTTAAGATGTGTAAGTGTGAGTGGACTTGTGTTGATACGAGAAGCCTGACATGGGATATAGTTGGGCTTGATAAGTAATATATAATTTAGTGTAAGGACCTATAAACTTGAGCTTGATGTTTTGAGTTAAGATGTGGTGTCCTCCACTCCTTATTGCTCATTTGTTCTCTCCCCCGGTTTTTAGGTTTCACTCCTCTTTCCTAACAACTGGTATCAAAGCTAGGCTTTGTCTTGGACTTGTATAAATTGGTTTGGCTCTAGCTTGTCTTTATCAAGAACTTGATGTTTGTGGCATCTTCAATATAGGGAGCTAATGGACTCACATTTGAAGGGGAGATTATTAGGATGTTTCAGTTTGGGTGACTTGAGTTGATGTAGGAAGTCTTACATCTGATAAAGTTGGGAACTAATTAATACTACCCCTAGTCCTAAATATAAGATTTAGTTTGTGGTGCAAATTGTTCTACAAAGTAAATCTTATATTTAAGACCAGAGGTAGTATATAATATAGCATAGGGACCCACAAACTTGAGCTTTAAGGTTTTAAATCAAGGTGTGGCATTCTCTCCTCCTCATCACCCATTTGTTCTCTCCCTCCACTTTGGGGTTTGCTTCTCGTACCTAACACATTTTGTTGAGGGCTATAAGCATGTGCACTTTAATGTAGAATTCCTTGTTTGTTTAGGTACTCTCCTAGGGTGGTGTTAAAGTACTTTGTGCCATTATCTATATAAAGGACTTGAATATAGGAGTCTCAAACAACATCCTAGATTTCATTTGTAGTTGGGAGAAACATGAAGCTCTTCTTTATCCTTGGGATAATAACATTCACCAACCAAGACTCTTCTTTATCATTGGGATAATAACATTCACCAACCAAGACAGCATTGCATGGCCTGAATCTTCGATGCCCTGATAAGGGTGTTTCACTAGTGATATATCCAGCCTTTCCACAATCTTCAACTGCAAATTCTATTGCCTGGGCCCTCTCAAACTAATTTTCGTTGTTTAGCTTCTGTGGTATGATCAGAACCACTGGCCCTTCAAGAATAGAAGTCACCATGATGGAACCCCCAATTTGGCACCAGTTGGACATGGAGGAGCCATCAAGGCCCGAAGTCATTTTAAAGTGTGCAACTTCCTCACCGGAGTTCAACTCCATGCCTGTTTAAGGATCACCGTCTTCGGTTTTTGTCTCATGCTCTAATGCCATATGAGTCATTGCACTGAAGATAATTTTTATTGATCTCACAATATATATTGAGGAACCCCCATAATATAAAAAGGGAAAACCTGATTGAGGAAAATAAAAAATAATACAGAGCTGGATATGTACAGCTCTATACAATTAATTCTTTTAAATTCTAATAATTCTGATTTTACCATATTTCTTCTTTTATCTGTTGGTTAAAAATTGTTATAAGCTCCATTAATATTGCTGCTTTTTCTATGGATTTTTAGTTAATGGATCTATCACAAACCGGCAACCAATTTCTGTGGGCAATATTGGCACTGCTACTATAAAAGTGGTAAGATCCTCAATTTGTATGAAAATATTATTAAAATTTGGCACTGATTTGTTTTACCCCCATAATGATCCCGGATTTATCATATCTCTTCAGGAGCCCGTTCCTGTTACTTCCATGGTTACAGGACCTACTTTTCCTCATATGCCATCAGTTCCACGTGCTCCTAGTCAAGGTGTCCCAAGCTTGCAGACTTCGTCTCCGTCTTCTGCTTCTCAAGATATTATGGCAAGTAATGAAAATACACAGGATGTAAAGCCCATGATGTCAGTGTCACAGCCCTTGCGCCCAGTGGGTCCTGCTCAAGCAAATGTCAACATTCTTAACAATCTTTCTCAAGCACGACAGGTGCTAAGTGGAGGAACCTCAATGGGACTTCAGTCAATGGGTCAAACTCCTGTGGCTATGCACATGTCGAACATGATATCCAGCGGAATGGCATCTTCTGTACCTGCTGTTCAAAATGTATTTTCATCAGGACAGTCAGGCATAAATTCAATAACTAGTTCTGGATCTCTCACTGGTTCCATGCAGGTTGGAGCAAACTCAGGTCTTGGTTCATTAACTTCAGCCACGTCAAATTTGTCTGGAAGTTCAAATATTGGGATTTCACAACCACTGGGAAATCTGCAAGGTACTGTTAGTATGGGTCAGCCAGGGTTAGCCATGAGCCAAGGAAACATTGGCGGCGCCCAAATGGTGCAAAGTGGAGTTAACATGAACCAAAATGTGATGAGTAGCCTTGGTCCATCAGTTGTCTCTTCTGGGACTGGTACAATGATTCCTACTCCCGGAATGTCTCAGCAAGTACAACAGGGAATGCAACCACTTGGTGTGAATAATGCAGCAGCTAATATGCCTTTACAACAACAGACCTCAGGTGCTATGCAATCTACACAATCAAAATATGTGAAGGTTTGGGAGGTTTGTCCTGATCCCTTTTTAACCCCTGTAAATCTGCCTCTCAAGCTTTGGCTTTCATGCATTTTCTTTTTTCCTTGAGAAAATTTTAAAATAATTGGCATGGAATGTGAAATCCTAACATCTTCTCTATAATGAATTTTGTCCAGCATCAGTTGACCATCATGCATTTGTCATCAGTTTCTTTAGATTTGATAAGAATAATTTATGCCACTTATCCCTTGTAAGGCTTATTCTTGAGTTTAGCGTGATTGGAGTATGTTTTTGAAGTATTACTGCTAATCAATTTTCGGGCATCTAATTCTAAACTGTTATTTGACATGAAACGAAGTGTTTATCTTAGACAAATTAACTGTTTTTTTTTTTGGCCGACAAATCGAGACTGTTATTGCAAACTGTGGTTTTCATTTTAATTGCAATGGTTGCCTTTTCTGTTATGGTTCACTAAGGGAGACCATAGTTTCTTCAATTAGATTTTGTTGGATCATGTCTTTGTTTTCCTGTTAGTATCTTTAACTTGAGGAGAATATTTTTGACAAGTGCAGCTTATATCTCTATCTTTCTAAATCCTCTGCTGTGTCCTCCTTACTCTTGCCCACATTGATTTTAGATTCTCATTATCACTATTTAGTAATTACATACCATAAATGTTTGTATTGTAGGTTGCATTATATCGTTTTTGCTTTGCTACAATTTTCAATTTTTATTTATCACGCATGATGCAATGATCATAGCCCGTACTACCTTAATCTCTGATATCTCTGAAAAATTCTGGATATTTGACATTATGAAATGGATAATATCACTGATAGAAGCAAGAGGCGAGGAAAGAATTTGCTCAAAATGCTTACTGCTGTAGTTGTTTATACTATTTGGCGTTCATTAAATCTAATAGATCCTTACAATTCTGCTTTAATCTCATTGAAGTTATCTCTTTGTTTTCTAAAATTCTATAAATCAATTCTATGTTGTCCGGTGGCTGTAACCATTAATAACTGTAGATCATCAAATGATAAGTAGGAATTGCTACAAAGCACGGGTCATGAAAATTCCTTATTGTTATTCTCGCATGCTTTTGCATCAGTTTTATATCTTTAATTGTTGCTATTCATGCAGGGAAGTTTATCTGGGCAAAGACAAGGACAGCCTGTATTTATCACCAGACTAGAGGTATCATCTCAAAGCTTGATAAAAACTATCTGGCTTACTTCTTCTTACTTGACCATTGCATTAATTTTGTGCATTTTCAGTCTCTTTCATAATAGCAGCAATTCCTCCAAGTTTGTGGCATGTGTTAATTTGATGAGTACTTTCTTCATGGCAGGGGTATCGGAGTTATTCAGCTTCTGAGTCGTAAGTTCAGGAACTCATATTCTTTCTTCGTAGAAGTCTAGGGATCATTGTCAGTGGTTAGACTTTCTAAAACTGTCGGCTCAATATTCTTTTCTCATTGGTTTGTTGAGCTGCCTCTTTATTAAAGAAATTACTGACTTCTCTTTCCTTGATGGCTTAATTGGTTTTTCAGAAGTTTTGAGTCATTAGATGATTATATTCACGGAACCATACTTTCAATACTGGGTAACAATTATTAATAAGCATCTTGAGAAGCTCACTTTTGAGTTTTTATTCTACTGATTTATGAAATCAATAAGTTCCTAGATTCTTTAATTTGGATACTTGGAACAGCAAGGATCAAACTTCCAACCTCCCTTTGAGTTTTAATTCTAGTGATTTATGAAATCGATTTCAAGGTTTCCTTTATAAGTTCTATAATTTTTCACATGGGCAGGACATGCTTTTAACGGAGCAAAGTGTGCATGAGTATTTTGTATTATGCGCATATGGAAGTGATCATAACTATTTAGGTTGAAATTTCTCCCATTTCTTCATAATAAATTACCTTAAGACTGGTATGAAAAATTCAACTTATCATGACACATCATGTGCTCCAAAATTATACCAATATGGCTGAAGCAGTGTGGGATTTTCCTAAATGTCTACCTGGTCTAAATCACTATCAGTGGCTTTAGATTGTCACCTATATTGGCCTAACTTGGCAGTAATTAAAAAAATCTAATGACTGCTTTTTATGGGTCCCAGGCTTGC
The DNA here is from genome assembly GCF_004799145.2 of Neltuma alba. Classification (NCBI taxonomy): domain Eukaryota; kingdom Viridiplantae; phylum Streptophyta; class Magnoliopsida; order Fabales; family Fabaceae; genus Neltuma; species Neltuma alba. The sequence goes on from NW_021636801.1 coordinate 157,569, forward strand.
ATCGAACTGGCCACCAACAATGCAAATAGTTCGTCTTATATCTCAAGATCACATGAATAACAAGTAACTTCTTTTTTTGTGCTTAGCTTTGGTCTTGCTTATTTAGTGTGTGTAGCTTTATATTGGTCCAGGCATTATTCTGTATATATTCTGACTTGACAATGCTTTGACACAAGGCAATACGTTGGAAAGGCAGATTTCCTAGTTTTTCGGGCTATGAACCCACATGGATTTCTTGCTCAGCTTCAGGAAAAGAAGCTGGTAAGTTATCAGTGCATCTTAATTTCTTCCTTTTCTTTAGTTTCTTCTGCTAATCTATAACATAACAATCTTATTAGTCAATAAAGTATTGTTGCTTCTTGATAACCGAGCCTTGTTCTAGAAAGAAGATAAAATGTGGCTTTTGCAATGTGTGGATTTCCAATTAATTAAATTGGAAGATTAAAAAAAATCACATCACTGAAAATATAAGATTAAATCGCATGGAACTAGGACTGTATGCATGAGGTTATCTTCGAAGTGTTTAAAAGTTTCAATTTATATCTAAGATGTCCTAGTATGTGTTGGTGTCTTCAATTCGATGTGTTCCAAATTTGTATAAGCAAGTAACTAGGAGGTTTTGTTACCAGATATAACCAGTCACTCAAAATTTGTAAATCACACTTGTATAATTATCCTCTGTTATTTCTAACTCCACTTTTAAGGCACGGAATCAGAATGGACAATTTACCTGTTCCATTGAAGGATTGTAACAGTTGTGTATTTTGTGCCTGCTGCCTGCATATGCTGTGAACTTGTTTCGCGGGTATTCTTTGTTTGTTTGCATGCATAGGAGATAATTATGGTAAACTTGAATTAGGAGAATATAGGCACAGTATGCTTATGAGACTCGTGCAAAACAAACGGGCAGCATTTCCTGTGTTTCTCTTTTGAGCAAGTAAAGAAGAATTGACAAGAAAAAGAAGAGCAGGACAAAAAGGGGGCATAAAATAAAATCTCCTAGGTCAATTAAAGGATGTAAAAACGACCGTAGGAAGCAAAGGGAAAGAGAGAAGGCTCAATAGTGCTCTCCAATCCTCTATAATTTTACCTGTGCTCCAACTCAATCCTACAAAAATAAGAGGTGACAATATCAACATCAGCTTAATTTGAACTATTTTTGTGCTTGAAATTATGGCCCTTATGGCTGAACCGTTATATTTCTTGGTTTGGTAAGCCTAGTCTGGTGCTGAATGTTTCTTCTTCCATTACAGTGTGCAGTAATCCAATTACCATCACAGACGTTGCTACTATCTGTCTCTGATAAAGCCTGCCGCTTGATTGGGATGCTTTTTCCTGGGGTGAGAAATTCTGAACTCAAGCCTCTTGAGCATTAAATTTTCTTCCCTTTTGTGGGAACCGGGATAAATGAAATCCACACTTACTTTCACAATCAATTTGCTCACACGTGAAAAGCGTTTGAGTTTCTTTGAAGTATGCCAACTTCAAGGTGCATGCAACATTCTGTTTATTATACTGTTGTGAGAGTTCAAGCTAAGTACACCTCAATTAGTTGTTGACTCTTCCATTTAATGCTATTTACGCTGTAATAAGTCTAGAAGTTGGGCTACTCTTCTCTTTCCCAGGGGATGAATAAACTATACGGCTTAGACACGCCTATTTTCACACATTTAATGTGACTAACGTGTTTCTCACGCCAACACAATCATGACGCTATCAACAGGCAATTGAGCTTTGGTTTGATTATATATGCAGAACGGTCATTATCTATTTTTAATTGTAGTGGGCATGTTGTATTATGTATATTATTCTTTATTTATGCAATACTCCCTCTGGTTCAAAATATAAGCATCAAATCTTTGGAGGGGCTTAATTTTTTTTTTTTTTTTTAAATAATGAGCATCACCTTGAATTTGTCTAATCATTTAATGCATTTTTTCCATTTGTACCCCTAATTAATTATTTGTCTCTTTCATCTCTTTTTTCATTCATTCTCTCTTTTCCCACTCATTCTCTCTTCCACTTACCCTCTTCATAAATGAGGGTGTTTTAGGAAAGTAAATTGCATTGTTTTACATATTTATTGTCTTTAACCAATTTTAACTAACTTTTTTCATTGCATGAATTAGTTATTTGATGTTCATATTTTCAATTGGAGGGACTATTACTATACTTGCACCTTATATTTTGAAAGAGAATTGTTAAATCCCCATTCACGCAAGGGTAGGATACTTGTAACTGTACTTGTGCAACCTAAACTTCTACCTTCCCTTGGAGGTTAAAGTCAACCTGAAACTATTCTACTCTAAATCTCCTCAACAAACCCAATTTTTTGAAGTTCCAAACCATAATGATATCTGTTTATGCATGCTTCCAATATTTCTCTGAAAATTGTTATACAAACAGGACATGGTGGTATTTAAGCCACAATTATCCAGTCAGCAGCAGCAACAAATGCAACAGCAACAGCAGCAGCAGCAGCAACACCAGCAGATGCAGCAGCAGCAGCATCTTACACAGATGCAACAACAGCAGCCACAGCAGGTTGCCCACATGCAGCAACAGCAACTTCCTCAGCTGCAACAACCACAGCAGCAGCAACTTCCTCCGGTGCAGCAGCAACAACTCTCCCAGCTGCAGCAGCAGCAACTCCCGCAGCTTCAGCAGCAGCAGCAGCACTCCCGCAGCTGCAGCAGCAGCAGCAGCTTCCTCAGCTTCAGCAATTGCAACATCAGCAGCAGATTCCTCAGCAACAGCAATTGGTTGGTGCAGGAATGAGTCAAGCGGCGTACGTTCAAGGTTCAGGACGGTCACAACTGGTGTCTCAGGGACAGGTATCATCGCAAGGTGCACCCAACATGGGTGGAGGTGGATTCATGAGTTAGCTTAGTTTTGCATTTAGTTCCCCAATAATCTATTAGAGTAACGATCTACGAGTCTTTAGCTTAATGTTATTTGAAGCATTGGGCCCTTGGCATTGATAGTGTTAGGTTCAATTTCAGATTGCAATGGTATAGTCTTGGGATGATGTCTTTTGCCGATGAACCATGAAGATTTATGCAGGAAACACTACCGTTAGAATGTTAATAACTAAATGGAAGTTTGCTAGCTAGATGCTGTGGCATGTCACCCTTCCCCATGTTTATATGCGCGTATTTGGGTGATAAATATGTTTTTGAAACTAAATCGGTAAAGAAATTATTCAAGGCATTTGGTGCCTGGCAAAGCAATCTCCTTGCATGGGAGAGGTGGTTAAAGCTGGTTTAGCATTTGCTGGAACCGATGTGTGAAAAAAGGGCACTGTTAAATTTCATAGCTTAATATTTAAAATTGAGCAAGTTAATATTTATTTATAATTACACGTTGAATTTAAAACAGTCAATTAAAAATTTATCATTGCAGCAAATATTAAGGGAATCTATAATTATAATTATTAATAATTAAGTGTAATGATACATAATATTATGAAATCAGAAGAAAACGACTATCCAAAAGATAGTGCCATTTTGTGCCAGTAATAAAAAAAATCTGAAAAGTTCAAATCGTTGAATTACGATTCTTCTTTTTTTTTTTTTTTTTGCACAAAGTTATTGAACAAAATACACCTTTTTAATAGTACTAAGATTAGAGATTTTTCCCCCGCAGTAAATCATCCACATCCGGTATTTGGCCTTTCCTGTAGATGGTTTTTTTCTTCATTTCTCATCCGAAAATTAAAGATGTAATTTAAGTTTGTTCTCATAGTAAAAATATTATATTTTTTGCCATTAAATTTGATTGTTAAATTATATTGTTTGATCAGTCAGGATATTTAAGCATCTTATACTACTAAAAAAAGATTTAAGATAATTCTTTAAAGTGTATTACATCTTATTTTGTCACTTAACCCATCATTTATTGGTAAAATTACAGAGATTCTACATCCATTTTATTCAATTTTATTGTTAGTTTACTACCACCAATTGACTCATTAAATTTTGGGACTTATTGAGATAATGTTTCAAATTATTTATAAACGCCTTTTATATAAGTCAACACACAAAGCTCTTTTTATGTACTTATCATATTCTGTAAATCATGAATAAAAAATTAGTTATGAGCTATTTCAAATTCACCTTATAAGTTACAACCCCATTGGAAGGAAGGATCAACAAACACAGTCTAGGACACATTTCACTCAAAAAAATGGAGGGGAAAAAGAGAGATTAGGAGGCACGTGTCAGGTTTCTTTTTTTGTTTTGCCCCCTTCCTCTCTTTATACGCAGGTGAACTGAAAACCAAAAATCTCCACCAGAGGCATAGAAGAGATAGAGAGATAGGGGGAGGGAGATGGAGAGTGCGATGTGTGGGAGATTTGCTCTCTCTCCCAACCACGTCTTCAATTCTAAGCCTGGTACTTTCTTCATTTCTCTTCTCGCTCCCATTTTTGCCTTTCTTCTCCGAATATTTTGACTTCTACTCTATTCTGTTACTCTTTCATTTCGAGCTTCTCTATCACGATTCCTGCAAATTTTCTGGCGTTTTCATTAATTACTCCTGCTGATCTTATTTATCCCCATACGTGATTTTTATTTTTCTCTTCTGGAACGTTTTCGCTGGGAAGTTTGTTTGTTTGTTTTTTAATTGGCTACCGAGTATTAAGTTGCAATCCAACAGGAGCACTTCGGAAGCTTCAATTCATCAATACGAGTGGCTCTCCATTGTTTTAATTTAATCTATAAGCTCTGAAGATAGAGCAACATATGCAGAATCTCAGAAAATTGGATTGACAACTTTCACTGATTTTTTCTTGTTTCTCCAATTTCCATATTTTCCTCCCTTTTCCAGAATTATGATTACATAAAAATCTATACTTATACGCAGATGTCAAATTCCTTACTGAACTAGAAATGAGTCAGGAACAACTGCTCATCCCGTACTCGGAACGTAAAGAAATAAAACTTAAAAAGAATATGTTTTCATGCCGTGTAGATAATATGCGTGCTTCTATTGTGGAAAAGTGATCAGAAAGAATCAAAACATTGGTTAGCATAATAATGACATAATAAACATTCTCGTTTTTTGCGCTAGAAAGGTATTCTGTTTATCTCGCCATACCAAACAGGCCACTAAAGCTATTCCATCAAGAATCGAAAATCTGTGTTAGCTTCTACAATGAGAATATGAGATCGAGTGTCTGATCATTTCATGCGGTTGTCAAATCAATGGATTATTTTTCTGGGAATAAATGCTAAGAAACCACTTCAACTTTAGGACTTGGGCAGAGGTAGATTTTCTTTCTGGAGATTTCTGTTTCTGTTTGCGAATTTTTCTACTAAAAGAATCAGCAAGAGAATTGGTGTTTGGAAAATTAAAGCATGATTCTAGCGGCAATTAAGTAACAAAACATGGATAAAAGTAGCAGATAAGTGACAAGCATCTCTCATTTGTGTTAGAGGGGAGATGCATCAAGAGTCATACTTAATTTGCTTATATTTGTGTAATACTAGTATGCTGACCCTCTCTTTTGGTAAACATAAAATCTTGAACTCTTCTGTGTATGATTGAGTGCTCCAAGAACACTTACTGAAGAAAAATTCACAATACAGGGGACAAATATTCTTCTTGCAGAGGACCATGCTCCAATCTTTGCATTCCCATGGCTGTATTAGCAACAGGACCAGGCAGAGGAGGAGGACTGCTGGAGAAGCCAGTTATTGAAAAAGGAACTCCTGGCCGTGAATCTGAATTTGACCTGAGGTATAGAGCAATTTTGATGTGGAAAGCTTCACATTAAAATTCTTTGATTGGGCTGACTTGGTTTTACAACTTGACTGTATTAATTACAAGTGTTAGGGGATTGCGTTTGCAATCTAAAACCATTGGATGAAAGGAAGATATATAGGAAGTGCCATGGTTTAATAACAGGAAGCTGTTGTGAGTTCTTCCAATATTGTCACTTTTAATAGGAACAGGAATTTAAGGTATGCAATCGTTTGCTATAAAAGCTAGTCTAGATGCTGGTAAAACTGTCTTGTGGAAGAATGGAGATATTATTTGATTAAATCATGCCAAATATGTATTATTTTATATCGTGTAATGCGTATCACTTGCTTCTTTAGCCCCTTTAATTTTAAACACTATTAGGAGTGTCGCTTGGAAAAATTGAATAGCTGTTTTTGCCTAACCTTCCTAATATAACAGTCTAGAGGGATCCTATAGTGAATTATGCAGATCGTTCTGTAGTTAGTTATTGTTTGTTTGTTTTTTTTTTTTTTTTTAATCTAGAGGGTTTTCTAATCAATATTTTTATTTTGGGTTGTTTGGTCATTTTTTTCTTGTTCTGATGAGTTCTACTCATGTTAGACTTCTGCAGCCTGCATATTTATAATATTGCTTTGGTTTCATGCGTTTTCTCTTTGTTGACACTTGAATTCATAAATCAGATTACTGAGTTAAGTTTTAGAGTTTTCTCTCTTGGTTCTATGCTCGGGGGTCAGCTGTTATTTTGTTTGATTGTGCTAGTGGTTAGCTTTTAGCATATTAACTTTGCATATTTATCTATCACTCCTCTAGATACTAGTAATCAAGTTGCACAAACCAAAGAATACAGTGAAAAGCAATAAATATGTTTATGATCTTCCTTTTTTCCCAAAATGCCCTTATCAGTTGCTTCATATAATGGTTATATAACGATGTTGACTTAATTGATGAGGGTGATACAGGAAATTTTCAATTAATATAAGGAATAATAGGTAGTTGTTTCTTATATTCAAGTCCAAAGAAATACTTTCATTTGATTACCCAAAAAAAAAAAAAATCCGGAGGGAGTGTTACTCCCTTTGGTCCCAAGTCTACTCTTTTTCAGCTTTTCTTTTGGCCAACGCTTTACGAAGTACGCTGCAGTGTTTATTAGCCATTACCAAATATATCCTTGTTCAATTTATGTAAAGCTGGGTGAGTAAATAGACTAGATCTATTATGTTACTTCTGCCAATAAAATTGAATAGGGGAGGTTTGGAAAAGGAGTATGATTCTTGAAAAGATGAAGGTTGTTAACTATCATTAATAATTTTGTTATTAAGGTCCTATATTTGTACTTCATGTATAAAAAATTTGTGAGAGTGAAAGAAAATATTTAATTCTGGTTTCCCAAGACATGCAGGAAATCACGGAAATTAGCGCCGCCATATCGAGTAATATTGCACAATGATGACTTCAACAGAAGGGAATACGTTGTACAAGTATTGATGAAGGTCATTCCTGGCATGACCCTTGATAATGCATATGACATCATGCTAGATGCTCACTACAATGGATTGTCAGTGGTCATTATCTGTGCCCAAGCTGATGCTGAAGAACACTGCATGCAGCTAAGAGGCAATGGCCTGCTGAGTTCAATTGAACCTGCAAGTGGTGGGTGCTAATCATTGGCCTCTTTGTAAATCTGATTATGTTCTATGTTGTTGAAAAGCAAAATTTCCAGATTTTAGTCTGTGTACATAAATTTGTCCTCATGAACGTTACAAGAACAAAGAAAAGGAGAAAAGGTATGGTCATCCTGTGAATTATAAGGGATGGTTGTGTCTTTCAATAAAAAATTTCACAACTTCCGTATCAGAAATGTGGTTACTTGGTGTTGTTAACGTAGGTGACCACAATGAGTCTCTGCTTTGTCTTTAGTTTCTGTGAATAGGACTTGTTTGGGTAATGCCAGTTGTACGAATGTGCCGTTGTGTTGTCAGTAGAAAACGAGTTCGTGTATTTCTTTTGTACCTGCGTCTAGTAACTCGTATAATAGTTGTGCATAATTATCTTGTGAGTTTAATTTTCATTACTCGTTTTAATTACATAACTTTTGTTTCTTTTATTTGCATTGTATATATTGAATAGCATTCCAGAAACATGGACACAGAGAACTTCTAAATTTGTTTAAATTAGTTTAACTATTTTATCATGAGTTTTTTGAAACAATTCTACATGCAGTAAGATTATTTAATAAAATATCGTAACTAATACGGATACTATCCATAAAAATAGACTAATTATTATTCTCATTGACAAGAATTATTATTATAAACTGATGCATTTTTCGTAAAAGGATCAAATGTAATTTCTTACAAATTATACGTAATAAGCCACCAAGTTATAAGAATTCTATTTTCTAGGGCTTGGGATGATTATAGAATTAGAAGGACGGGGGATGAGGGAGGTGCGCATATGCATATATACAAATATATGTACACAGACCAACGGGATTGAATTTAGCAGAAGGGACTAGTCTCTCACAACGTGACGAACCAAAATTTGAATCCCCACTCGGAGAGGTACCCACGTTTAGTGCCTGACAGTACTTCGAATACGATTGCCTCCAATAGGAGGATACCTATGCTTTAGCCAAAGAAAAAAAAAAAGGTACACAGACACATACATATATGGTAATTTTTGGCAAAGTTTTAAGATATGAATCTGAAAATATGAATTTCCGTAAACTTGGAATTCGGAGTCACAGGTAGGATAGCCGTCCAAGTTTCGTTTGGAACGACGAAAGAGAGGGTGCAGAGTTAGAGAGAGACCAGAGTAATAGAGAGATAAGAAAATCAAAGGGAGACTTGTTGAGCCTGACTTTTGTGGGCTTCAAACTGAAAGCAAACATTAGTGCGGATTGGTTGGCCAATTATAATCCTACTCAAGTGGATGGCCTTCAGTTTTCTTGTAGTTTATTTGGGTCTGCCCCACCAAAAAAAAAAAAAGGGAAAGACGGGTGCTCATGTATTTAATATTCTAGGTAGTTAAAGTTAATCCTTTTATCCTTCTAATTTGGTCCTTTGATTCCTCGCGATGGAGGGAGGAAGACAAAAATGAAAAGTAGTTCTACAATTAAAAAGAAAAATAATCCACTTATCTAAACTTAGAACAATGAATTCAGAGCCTGTCCAGCCATGCTTATTTGATTTTAACCCATAAATTATATGGAAGGGTCAAAAAACAACCTTTACCCCCACAATACCTAAGGCAACAAGTTGAATTCTTCAGGCAGCCAACCTCATTGCCACATACAGTGTGTGTGATAAACCGACCAATAGCACAGCCGTCTTCATCATTCAATTGGAGTGAGGAATGACTGGATACCGAATACAATGAAAAGAATTCCACCTGAGAGTGCAATCTGCGAGGCATAAAGTATAATGTTACTACTATACCAGTCATACATAATAATATAAAGGCATAAATACAGAAAATAAAACTCATTCCACCAACTCGCCGTTTAGATACACTCATAATCTCTTAGAAGGTAAATAGATCTTACTCAATCCACAATTCTTACTTTTCTCGTTGGTTTGTTGGTAGTCTAAAACTTATATTGACCCATTTTGGAGAAGTTATAATGTAAACTTAATCCATGAGCTTCCCCAAAGAAAAGAGATACCAACCATAAAGGGGGGGAACATGGCATGTGGGCAACATATCATGCATAGGTAAAAGCGGGAGACAAGGAACAATAAAATAAAATGCATTACCATTTTTTCAGATATTTGAGATGCCAAACTCTTTCCTCCAACAACAGCAGCAGCAGTGCAAAACGCCTGTCCACTGAAAAAAGAAAAACTAGAAAATTAAGGTTCTCTCCCAAGTAGTTGCTGGATTTTAGGCATGTGAAACATCCTGCAGCCACGTGTATGGTTCCAGGCAAGAACATTGCATGTGCAAGTATGCACATATGCTAGTGTGTATGCAGAAGTTCAGGAAAGAAACCACTGAATTAACATACGAACATTGGCCCAAAAAATTCCTGATATACATATACATATATATGCATATGCATGCAGGTATATTAGAATGACTATAATTCTCGAAGATAGTATAGTAAAAGCTTACACAATGCCACCAAGAACCACACCAAATGGATTCTCTTCAGCGGCCAAACCAATGGTAGCCAGCTGAAACAGAATGAACTGATGTTAAGTGCGGAACCAAAGTCTCTAGTCATGGAAAAAACAAATATATGCGAAAAAATACTAACCTGGCTCTTGTCACCCCACTCACCGAAAAAGTTGATAGAAAATGCCTGCATTATGGACATGATAATGTGAATCATCTGGAAAGGTGGGCAATTAGAAAAATAATCTTTAGAGGAAATGCAATTACTACCTTTAAAAATATGGGGGAGAAAAACTGAGTGAAAAGGGGCCGTTTATGCTTTTTCAAGTCATCATTAACCTGGAAATGAGAAGTGGGGAACATAAAGTGAGCATTATCTAGAACACCGAATACATTATCTGACAAATCAGTTCTAAAAGCAAATGATTCTTGAAATACCAACTAGAAAACTCTTTGTTCCAATTCAAAGATATCTACACAACAGTTTGGCATGGATTGTGTCATAATGCATAAGAGGAGCATGGCTATGCATTTCTGCACTTAACCAAAATAATATCTACTCCATAAAACTCCAGTCTTGATGGAAATCCCCTCAATTACAGTAAGGAGATTTCATCATCGACAAATTGGTATTAAAGCTTTTCCTATAAAGCTTTGAGCAATATTCATTGTTGATTGTAAAGGATCAAGGCCTCCCACCTCTGTTACCCATAAGTTCATAACTACATATTTTACCTACATGACGTGAGATGACACATGATAATAACCTAATGAATCCAGCAAACAATCAAAAATTTAGACCACGTACTTGTCTAGCATTCAATACTTTAAAAAACTAGTCATGCACATATAGATACTTATAGATACTAATACTGCTTTACATCCATCAACAATGCTCCAAAATTTAAGAGTAAAATAGGACCCTTATGAAGGTAAGGCAAAGCTCACCTTTGTAAGGGGCTCATACAATGATTTTGTCCAATCATGTTTTTATGTTACGATGGAAAAACAAACTGTGGTTTATTTATAAGATGTTATAGAAAATTTATTCATGCATGTGGTTTGTTTTAACATGTATACTACAATGTTTAGAATATTTAATACCGATTTTTCCTTTTAATGAGATGTTATATTGGTTACACAAATAATTATATACATGTATATATACCCCCTGTCCCTATATTCTAAAATTTTAGAAACTGTCATATCTTATGTATCATATCATGTTGTGTCCAATATGTGTGCCCGTGTTGGTTACATGGGTATTTGTTAGCACGACCAATAGGTATGCCTTAATAGGGCAGAGGGGGGAAAAAGCAAAACTTCAGGATGATTATTATTGCCATACCTTACTGCTATCTTTTGTGGACCCCCCATTAGCCTTGTAATCCGCATCCTAATCACAATACAAGGATGATGTCAAAAGGTAAATAAAGACTGGAGTTAAAATAAGAAATCAAATAAAAATGTGACAGACCAATTTCGCTTCAACTTCAGCCAGTTCTTCAGACTCCCTGTTCAGTGAAATAATCCAGCATCAGTAAACAAAGTATCAATGCAGATGAGAACTTGCTTTCAAAAGAAAAGGACCAGCAATTGAATGTCCAAGATAATAATCATCACCCTTCTTCAAATATTGCATCCTTCAAGGACCATAGCCCAAAACCAAAGAACAGCAATGTCGTTATGTGATGAGCCCATTTACGAGAAATCTGCAGAATTACATAACAATCAATATGTGCAAGAACCAAAGAAAAATGCAGCATGCCTAAACAAGAGCTTGCTACATAATCTTCGTATATATAATTACACTTCACCTCCCATGCATGTTCACTTAAAAATGGAACTTCACTAATAATTATTTGAGCAGTCTTGCAGCAGACACTCCATCAATATCAAAGTTCAATCACCAAGTTAGACCTAGCTTTGAGGGAAGCAGACCAGAACAGATTGCTAATTCAACAAAACAATACATTTTAATTCAATGACTCAACACATATTAGATGATTGCTCCTCTTTTGTCTATTCATCCGGTGGATTGGAAGACTTTGTAATGCATTCAAGCTAAACACCTGAGTTAACTACTTGCATATTCATTCTATCAATCAACACACAGAACAATGAGAAGAATTGTCAAGTTTCACAAGCAACAAAGAATGCTTACCAGATTTGGAGCAGCCCATCCGACAAGAGCAGATAGAATGGTCATGACCTAAATGTTTCAAATTTCCTTGAGAAGTTTAGATTTGAAGACAATACCATATTTGACGTAATAAGCTATTAATTGTAACAAAAACAGAAAGATAGCTGTGAACCAAATAGGGAGAAAAGAAATTCTTACAATCAAAGCTGATAGGCAACCTGACAAAACAAGCCGTCTGGGGTAACGCATAGCCAGGATCTAGAAATAAGCATTAACGTATCAGATAGTCAGAGTTATGATATTTAGTTCTCTAGACCATACAAAGAAACAAGCAGCACTTTTTCTTCTTTGGTCAACGACTATGTATAAGAAGGGGGCAAATAATACAACATAACATGTCAGACTAACTTCATCATGCTAAGTACTACAGCAATTGAGAATGAACCGCTCAAATAAACTTAGGACAGCACAGCGACTAATTGCTAATTCAAAATAAATTCATGGGGATAGAAGAATTTGTTAAGACTTTAGCAGTTCCTTGTCAAATATCAAACACAGAATTGCAGGAAAAGACTCAACAGAAGTGGGGAGAAGAAGAAGAAGAAGAATGAAATAAAGAAAGAAGGCGAAGAGAGAAATATCTCTGGGTATTCTAGTCGATGATAACATGCTAATCTCCAACATATACTGACCCAAAGTATCCAACCCATCAATCCTGAGTACTTGGTCTTACATGTTGTCCACTGCCAATATTAAAAAAAAAAAAAAATTGCGCCCTTCAAACGAGCTTTAAAGAAAATAAGAACATATATGTTGACTTGCACAACAAATCGCCAGCAGCGAAACCAGTGAATATTATAAGCCAAAGTTTTCATATGCCTCTAAATACAGTTTTCAACTTTAGTTGCAAGCAACAAAAAAGTATATAAGATCAAACAATGAAGAAGAACAAACATAAATTTTCCCTCAAAAAACTAACCGCAGCAGCGAAAAATGTTTTGTCCCCGATTTCAGAGAGCACAGTCATAGCCAGAGACTTGGTGAAACCCTAACCCAGGAAAGAAAAACAGAATCAGGGGCCAAATCAAAAGGCGAAAGGAAATCAAATTCAGGGGGGAACGTAGGATGAAGTTACCTGAACGACGGAACTCATCTTGGATGAATGCACGGCAGCTGAATACGCAGAGCAGAAAAGAGAAGCTGTAAATGATGATGTATCAAAGGAATCTCTCAGACTCTGTATTGGATTGTCGTGAAGTGCGTCAACTTCCCAAGTCGTCGGCGTTTGATCCTTCGAATTTCTACACGAGCTAGTAATTCTAAGGAAAAAAGGAACAATTTAGCTCCTTTTGGATTCTAGAAATAGAAATCAGAGCATGGGATTCAATGCCTGTGAAGGTAACTGATAAAGATGAATAATTGAATACGGAGACACTGAGCAGAATCGGGGTGGAATAAAAAGATGCGCTTTCGTCCGGCACCACACCGGAAGCTCCCCGTTGATAAAATTACAAAGATAAACAATAAACAATCACATATGCGACAAAAATAATGGTTTGAAATATAATCTCATTTTAAAATCTTTATCAGAAATCATAAATAGATTATATAATTAATTATAGATTGATTAATTAAAATAGGAATTAATTAAGAGTGTACCTACGAAATATCAACAATGCATACCATTTTTTGTGAAGAACACAAAGAAACGAAAATAAAATTAAAAAAAAAATTCAAAGTTTTTTTGGGGAAATAAATAATTTTTTATAGTTTTTAATTAACTGTGAGTTAATTTCTAAAATTTAACTCTATACAAGTGATTTTTTTTTTTTCAGAATTTCAACTCATGCACTTTAGTTTTTATAATTTAAATTTGGCTTAAATTTGAGACTTCATCTCAATATTGCAAGTGCTGTTGATTAAAAAAAGAAAAGAAAGTGGTGATAAAGGTATGGAAGTGGATGGTGTTAGTGGAGGAGGTATCTGATTAGAAAAGGGCAAACATGTATGCTTATGCCCTATAGCCATTATTGATTCTTGATGGATCATAGGTGGGTGGGCCAAGATCAGTATTTTTCGTGATTAGACTAGATTAGATCACATCAGATTAGATTCTTTGAGGACTATAATTTTTTTAAAATTTTTTGGCTAAGTTTTTTGTTATTTTTATATGAAAAGTAATAATACTGTTAGTTATAATTTACATAAGATGTTACTCATGAAAAAAGCCAAACGGGTAGCTCTCAAGCTCCTCCGCCCCTAACAAACACGCAAACAAACAACGAGAAAGGAGACTTCTTAGAAAGTTTTTTTTCTTTCTCATGATGGTACGGCCAATAACGGAATGTTAATTTCCTCAATTTTTATTACGTTTATTATTATTTTTTAATTTTAAGAGAGATTTTTATAGCACTAAAAAGAAACGTCCGTAATTTACATAAAATAAAAAGATGTTAGTGTATTTTAATCATTTATTTATATGTAATAATTATTTGGGTTACTACTGTTGTTAATCGGTTCTTGTGCTTTGATCAAATTTTAGTTTTGATTCTTATAGTTTTAAAAGTATTTGGTTTCAGTTTTATTAGTTGTCTCTATATTTTTAATGAAAGATTTTAGTTCTCATACTTAAACTCAAACTCAGACTTCTAAGCTAATGATTTGCAACGTCAAAACCAAAATTTGATCACTGCAACAATAATATTAATCTTAATTATTTTATAAAAAAAAATAATAACGAATAAAGGATATTAATATTAAATATAAAATTTATGATTGTTGCCAAAAAAATGAAAATGTTATAGTAATAAATTATACTCTTCCGATCTTTAATATAAAACCTATTTAACTAATTTGATTAGATTAAGAAAGCTAGATAAGTTAGTTAATTATAAAAAATATAACATGTTTTTCCTAAAATATTATAATCATCTTTCTTAATATTCGCATTCCCTCTTGTACTTAATTATAGTTGAAGGATATCTATGAAGATAGTTTAAAAAATTAATAAATATAATAAATAAGTCTTATATTTAAAATTAAAATTAATTTAATAATTAAATTTTATATTAATAACAGGAGGAATATTATATTTTATCCTCACGCATCACCTTATCCGTGTCGTTAAAATCAAAGGCGTTGAAAATCCTCAAAGCTAAAGCCAATGCTAATGAAGTTGCAAATACCAAGGTGGCCACAGGCCCAGGCAAGAGAGGAGCCGATCAAATTATAAACATCAGATTCCCATGGTCTCTCTTCAGGAGAAAGGGACGTATTTGCAAAAACAAATTTAAAACAGCAAGATTACCAATAATTGAAATTAATTAATATTATTAGTCTTGTCTTGTACGAAGCTGCCGTCTCTTTGCAATTTTTTATGGGCCACGAGACAGTCGTCTCTTCCTAATTAAAAGGGTCAAAATTTAATAAAAAGATCAATTATGGAGTGGATAATGTATTTTGGAATTACAATGTCGACACAAAAAATTTTGTTTTTAAATTAATTGAAGGAAGATTGCTTCAATACGGAAGAGGTAACTGAATGAGATAGGATCTTGTTGGATAATAACTTGTTATAAAAACTAATTGAAAAGTTGGCTTTACTTTTAATTTTAAATATAACTTCTCAATTTATTTTATCTCAATTCTTTTTTCAAATTCTCTATATTAATTGCATATATTAAAAGAAATTTATCAATAGAAGTAATAATTAAATAGGATAGTTGAAGAAAATTAATCCACTTTTATTATGAGAGTGTTTGGGTTTACAACAAGTAATTTTTAAACATAAAATAAGCATGTGAAAAGAGTTTTGTCTCAAATTACATGAAAATACTTCTTAAAATTCCTTCTTGAGGATAATGAAACACCCAATAAATAATTAAAATAACTAATTTTTTATATTGATAAATTAATTGTATACCTCTCATGTGGACCGATAGCTTCTAAAAAAAGTAAACGTGGGAAATTCCTTTGTTGTTATCGTCATCGAACTTGTTTCCTTGACGTGCACGGTTAATTATTACGCCACGATGATTCTCTCATGTTCCGAATACATGGACGCGAGATAAAATCGTGAGAAACCCATATTAAAAATTTCGTCTTTCACAATTAAATTTGGTTCGGGTTGTTGACAACATATATGTCAAGTCAGGCTTCTTTCATCAAGTCAGGTTGTAAATAAATTGTAATAGGTTCAAATTAATAGGGGTAAATAGGTAATTTTATAATTAGAATTTATTACACACAAGTCCCTGGGAACTTAATAATTATTTTAAGATTTTGAGAGACTTTTTCTAAATTAATTGTCTTATATGAGACCTGAGTGTAATTTTTCCTAAATTATACGTGCTATACACTAATTTAGAAAGATAATCAGCTGTACTAATCTATAGATCTATTCCCTATAAGTATGGTTTCATGTGAGGTGTTGGTTAAAGTATTTTTAAGAGGCTTTTGCACATTGCTCACCTATTTGAAATATAACTTGACCACCAACAATCTGTTAGTTAATATGGTAAATGGTCTTATTTTCATAAAAAGAAGAACACAGATTCAAATTTAAAAAAATACATTTGTTAGAAAGATTTTAACATCAACACTCTCAGCCTGATACAGGTTAGTTTTAAACCCAAAATAATTTGAAAATACTCTAAGTTGCATTTAAAAATATATATATAACTTGGCCAAAAAAAAAAAACAGAATTTGAACTATATTAATCAAGCAGAACAAGAATGCGTAGGTTTTGGTACTGCCTTTTCTGCTTTCCTCGTTGGTTTCTACTTTTGTCATCGTGCTCCTTTCTTCAACCACAACTCCATAGATAACATTATTTCTTGTTCGTATTTTATTTCCCATATATATATCTTTTTTTTTTAAGTAGCCCCTTATAATAGTTTTATATGTTAAAAATTTCATCAAATAGTAATTCTAGTTAATACTCATGATTAATAAAAATATTCTAAATGCCAACCCTCAGTTCACACAAAAATATTCTAAGGGTAACTTTCAGTACATTCAAGAAGGTGAAGTTTTGGGGTGATACATAGGTGGCTCTCTGAGTAATTAGTTGGTAACTGGTAAGAAGGCTTGCGTGTGAGCATAATGGACGATAAAGTCGCAGACTGCGTAGACTTCCTGGAAGAGGCTTTTTTTTTTTTTTCCTGGGAGATTAGAGAAGAGAACCACGTGAAGCAGGCGCCAAGAGGCGCAAGGCCTCAAATTAAAATTAAAATGAAACCTAATTTCTTGGCAAACGAGTGTGAATTCCTGGTGCCTTTTTTGTCCCGATTTCTACAAATGCAAGCATAAAAATGTATAAAATATAGTTGAGAATTCGGAACAAAAAAAACAGTGTTAAGTAAAAAAAATGACTTTATTTTTACGATACAAATCACCAAAATCATAATTTTAATTATTTTTAAATATTTGTTTAATTAAAAAAATTTAAAAGATTATTATAATAATTTTTTATTTATAGAATATTATTAGTTATAAAATAATATTAAATTAGTTAGAGAAGAATATTAAATAATATTTTTATAGTTATTTATTCTATTTATTGTTATTAGAATTTATAAAATATTTATTATTTATAAAGATAAAGAATAAAAACAAATTGTTTTTCAGCCTGACCAGGTTAGTACCTAGGCCGGCCTTTTTTGTTCCCATGAGTTCTGGATAAAAATAATTTATTTGATCTAAAAAAATACTTGTTATTGAAACATGATCAAACATCAAAAATTCAAAATGTCATTTCTAATTACTCTTTTTTTTGGGTAAAGTATCTAAAAAAAGAATGAAACTAAAAATTCTTGCACAATGCATTTTTATGTTAGGGTTTAAGTAGTTATGGCAAAAAAAAAAGAAGCATGACACCAAACAAGTATTAAAAAATTAGGGAATAAATTAACGCAGCGGAGTTTGATGCCTGCCCTATGGGAATATAAAAGCAGATCCAAATCCTCATGTTGTCTGACAAAAAGACAAGAACTGAAGATTTGGTGGCCTAATTGATTTTGGGCCGCTCACGATTCACAATTAGATGGACTAAAAGAGAAGCAAAACTTATACCAAAAAAAAAAAGGCAGTAGCAAAACTCATATGTTTGCTTTTTGTGTCGGCCTCTGACATTGGAAGGTCCCAAAGCAAACCAAATGCTGCGTTTGTGTTTTTTTTTTTTTGCTGGACCTATATATTCTTTTATTAAAAACAATTCTATTTAAAATGCCACTCTCTCTGTCTTAAATGTAAAAACCATTTTATAGTATAAATTACACTAGAAAATGGATTCTATATTTAGAATAAGAGGAGTATTAAATACTAAATATGATGACACTTCTTTCAACAGAGAATTCAAATCTTGATTCGCTATATTGTGAAGAATTAGGTGCCTGTTTGGATCAGCAGTGAACAATTGTAATTTTAAATAATCGTGAATTTTATAAGTGACACTAGCTATAAGTGACACTGGTTAATTGTGATTTTTTTTTTGGATTTTTTTATAAGTAATTTTAAGAATTGTTATTATGTTTGGTTTTCATTTATTAACATCACTTATGGGTCTATAATTACTAAAAAGGACATGAAGTTAATAAAGTTATTTACATTTTCATAATTATTATATTTAATAATAAATTTTATTAAATATAATTTAATAAATGATATGAATATTTAAATATTATTTTTATTTAAAAATTATTATTATTTAAAATCACTTAGCAATTTATGTGTAGTACAGATATTAAATAAAAGACCCCATATACTCCCTTTATATAAAATAAGCTGAAAAATTATTAGTCATCATTATTTTCTTAATTTAACGATACTCCTCGAATCAGAATATTACCTGAAAATTTGATTGCATTGTTTCAATCATATGTCATTTGTTATCTAATTTTTTTAAAAATGTCTTTTAGATAAAATTAAAAGAAAAATAGTTTCATGTTATATGTTTTAAAAAAAATTATAATAATTACCGTTAGAAGGAGGGGTAGCTTGGAGAAAATTTAGTTGCTGAAGATTCATCGGGATTTTTCAAACGCACAAGATACTTCTTGTTGCTTATCCTAAAAGTGCGGTAGACGGTTAAAATCACGATCTAATTAGGATTTTATAAAAATTCTCAAACACCCCAAACATGCTTCATAAGCACTTATTTAAATTTAAATGGGCATATTTGAGATCCTACCGCTTAACCTAACAAGCTCTAGCTCATTTTACTAGATCCACATCCTATTAGTCAAATGTTGCATTTTGTTGATGTTTATTATCATTTATTTTTCTACAATAAATTGAAATGCTTGCGATTTAATGATAAAATGGTTCCTTGTGCAATCCCCAATATATGTGTGTATATTGGAAGGTACTTTTTTGGTCATATTTATACAAGGCAGAAAGAAAATAATTTTTTTATTATTTATAAGTCATACCATTAAATTTTTAATACAAATATACTAGTTTACCCTTGGTATATATATTATTGTGTAGATTGTTATTTTCTCTAAAGTGTATATATTAAATAAGAATAAAATTAAAAAGCTAAATTTTAAATTTTTAAAGCATAGTTAATGATATTTAATGTTTTTCTTAATTATGATAAAACATGTTGAAAGTGATTTATAAATAAAAAAATAAATTACAAGTGAAGAGATTTTATTCACCACACCACATTTGATCTAAACGAGTGCTTAATTGTCCAATTTGTGGTAACTGATTGCTGCTCTATCCTTAAGAATAATAGTGATCACTTACATGTGTTAGTATATTAAGTTGGTTCTTAATTAAATATAACATCTCATTTGTAATGCAATTAAAAATGCATCCTTTGCATCAACTCGGTATCCAGAGAGAAAGTTCTTTTACTAACTAATTCCAAGGTTTTGAAGCTTGCTACGGTACTCCTCTAGAAGCTGAAAATTAAATAATCCTCTGGTCCTAAATATAAAATCTTTATACACATTAGTATAAAGGTCTTATATTTAGGACTAGAAGAATATTAGGAATAAGAAATTTATTGTTCATTCCCAAGTGCCAAGCCTACCATGTATCTTCCCAATTATACTATACCCTCTCATTCAAAGTTTCTCTGGATCCCTCTTGTCATATCTCCAGCGAGCTCGACATGAACTCTAGCTTTTAGCTTCATCCTTAAATATCCACATTCTCTCATCTTCAACTATGGCCAAATCAATCAATCCTCTCTCATTCGTCGTCGTCGCCGTCATCACCTTCTTCTTCTCCATTTTCGCATTACTCCATTGTCGACCCACGCCCCCCAGCTTTAAAACCACAAAGCTCAATGTCGCAGCTTCCCTTCAAAAGACCCATCAAGTTTTCACCTTCAAACCCCATCATCATCAACAGCTTCGCTCTTCGTCTTTCCTCTCTTCACAGATATGCTCTCGAGCCTTCCTTCACCAAACTCCACAAAGCCACTACACTAATTACAGGTCGATAACTTTAGCTCGACTCGAGAGTGATTCCTCTCGAGTCAAATCATTACTGACTCTGTTAGATCGAGCTTTGAAAGGCAAGCTTAGGGTTGAGAAACTGCAGGCTCCTGTTGGGCCGAGTCGAGGAACTGGCGAGTACTTCGCTCGAGTAGGAATCGGTAACCCGCTGAGTTTCGCGAGCATGGTGCTCGAACCGGAAGTGACACCTGGATCCAGTGCTCCCCGTGCACCTATTGTTACCCTCAAGCCGGCCCTATTTTCAAGCCAGACTCGTCGGCTTCTTACTCGCCGCTATCTTGTCAGTGTCGTCAATGCAAGGCATTGGATTCCTCCGGCTCCGACTGTTGCAACAACACTTGCCTCTATGAGGTTTCCTACGGTGACGGATCCTATACCGTCGGCAACTTTGGGACGGAGACCATCACTATGGGCTCGACTCCGACGAACAACATAGCCCTAGGCTGCGGCCACAATAACGAGGGATTGTTCCTCGGTGCAGCTGGCTTGCTCAGACTTGGTGGCGGCTCGCTGTCTCTCCCTGCACAGCTTAATACTTCATCATTCTCTTACTGTCTGGCGGATCGTGACTCTAACTCAAGCTCCCTCGAGTTTGACTTGCCAATGCCTCTGAATGCTGTTACTACTCTGTTACGTCGTAATTATGGACTCAACCCCGTTCTACTATGTGGAACCGATCGGACTCAGCGTCGGGGGCGAGTTGCTTCCTATTCCCGAGTCAAGTTTCGAGTTGGATGGTGACGGAATGGGCGGAACCATAGTGGACTCGGGGACGACGATGACGCGGTTGAGGAGGGAAGTGTACGACATGTTGCGTGAGTCGTTCGTGAAGTATACATACGGTTTAAAAGGCGTGGTTAAAAGGCATGGGTTTGTTTGATACCTGCTTCGACTTGGCGTTGACGATAACGTGGAGGTGCCAGCGGTGTCGTTTGACTTCTCCGCAGGGCAAGAGCTGGTGTTACCGGCTAGGGCTGTGCAAAAACCCGGTGATCCGGTTTAACCCGAGCAAACCCAGTCCAATCTGGTTTAGAAAAAATTTATCCGAAACAAGATTGAACCAAACTGGACCGGACTGGTCTCATCGGGCTAGATTGGACTAGGGACTGGCCCTCAGACAAGTTGGTCCAGTCCAGTCCAGCCTGGTTTTTTTAAAATTATTACTTATATAATTTTAATTTGATTTAATTTTTCTATATAAGTTTTTAGTTTATTCAAATAATTAAAATTTATCTATTAACTTCCTAAGTAATGAGCATGCGTATATATTTTAATTTCTACCATATAAGATTTATATTAATGAGGATTACTTAATAAAACATGACATTATTGGGAAATTGAAAGGGAATGATCAAATTTGATGAACTTCGGATTAAAATATGTGCAAAATTTCATATAGTAAGTTACAATCTTGCTTTCTATTGAAAGAAAAAAAAATTTTAAATTAAATTCAAGTTCTAGATTGCCTGGGCTAGTCCAGAGGACCAAGTCTAATCCAACCCGATCTTGGATTGGTACTGGACTGGACTGGACCTCGGATGGTCTTTTTCAGCCTGAGGTCTTTACTGAATCAGACTTCATGTTGATAACAAATCTGGTCCAGTCTAGTTCGTGGATACGTCTCTTACGGGCTATAAACTATCTTATACCAAGTGACTCGAGGGGAACGTTTTGCCTGGCGTTCGCACCATCCCCATCAACCTTGTCAGGGCTTGTTTGGAGCTCCATTCCAAACGGGCTTTTAAGCAAGTTCACGTAAGCCGAGACAAAACTCTCCTCACATACTTACCTCATATTCCGTAAATCACGTTTGAAAAGCTACTTATAAGTCAATCCAAACAAGCCCTCAATCATTGGTAACGTTCAACAGTAGGGGACACGTGTTGGTTTTGATCTCTCAAACCATCTCGTTAGCTTCCCTCCCAATAGCTGCTACTGGGCTTTCCTTGTGCCCTCTACAGTGAGTTCACCTTCTCGCAATCTGAATTACTACCTCCGGTTCTAATTATAAGACTCTATTTGATTTTTATTTTGATCATAAATATAAGACCCCAATCCACTTTGTCTTTCATATTTATCCACTTTTTTCAAGATAGTCCTTCTAACAATGGTAGTTCTAACCAATACACTTAATTAGTAAGGATATTTTAGGAAAGACAACATCTATTCATGACAAATAACTAACTTAACTAAATTCCTTAATCTCTCCAAATTAGTCAACTGGGTCTTATAATTAGAACCGGAGGTAATAGTTACCTACTAAAGATACCGGATACCAGAAGTTATCACCCAAAAAAATAATTATTAATGGGTTTGCATTGTACCCCAAGTTTTGTATGAAGATTTAATATTTGTTTTTTTGGATTCCATTTAAACATTGACAAGTTTAATGTTATTAAATGTAATTAGAAATAATCCTCTAATTTTATTGATAGAGTTGAGAGTATTTTTTTATCCCCTTTTTATATGGTTATCTGACTGGGTCATGTTTCACATTGATTAGTTTACTAGGATGATCAACACTTGTTGGTTAGTTTAAGATTCTTTTTTTTTTATTTGAGAAAAACCAATTTGCAAATTTTTATAATTTTCTTCAATTTTAAATCAAGTCCTTAGATTAATTTTTTTTAATTGAGTCCTTTTCAGTTTTTTTTTTTTCCCATCAAATCCGTTGATCGTTCTATTGAATTCTACAAACAGTGTTAGGAATTCTATGACTGACCAAGACACGTGGATTCACAGTTTCAAATCTCAGTCACTAAAAAATTCCCCTACTGTTTTCTTAAAAAAAAAAAAAATCCCCTACTGCTATTTACCAAAAAAAAAAAATTCCCCTACCGCTTCAGCATCGTCACATTCGCGTCGCCGTCAGCCTCATTGAGGAAGAGGAAGCCCTCCGTGGTGTGCCCAGCGCCTCCCCCATTCCGGCAGAGCCCAACTAGAATAGCAGTGCCTCTTCTCTAAGCTCATGTCGTTTCCATCTTCTCTTTCACAGGCGCCCTTCCCCACCATCTTCACTCATTCCCTCACTTCCCCATATATATTCATGTATGGCTTTCTTTCTGAGGATTCGTTGCTTCTAATTTCTTTTGTTTATATTCAACTTCACTCAAACACTATCCACAGAAATCACCTTTTGTGGTATTCCACTTTATTCGATGATCTCAATTGACCACTGCACTTACTGTTGAAACTAGAAATCGCTGACTAAGGAAACTGCAATTGTGCTTTTATGTGCCAATAAGTTGGAGTTTTTCCCCACTTAAAGCAAAATGAGGGGCTGAATAGAATGGAGTGTGAAGAATTCTGAGGCACATGTTGAAAGCAAGATTGAAGTGATTCGTCCAGTAGAGGATGCTTTTCCTGCGCAATTAGTTGAAGCTTTGAAAGCTAGAGGGAGGTTATTGCTGCACAATTGGTTGGCTTGGTATGCTATTTGAGTATGTTTTATTGGCTTCACATTTTGCTTATGGTCCGTTTGTTTAGAATCTTCACAGCATTTTTATTATTCTTATGTTGGCCTCCACCAATTTCCGATGGGGAGGGGTGGGAGCAGCGTCGACGGAGGAGACGGTGCCAGAGCAAGCAAAGAAGACCATGAGCTCGACTTGCTTATGTGGCAATTTTAATGAGTCAAATTTTAAGTTGGAAAAATTACAAAAGAAGACCGTCAAAATATAGAAAAATTACAAATAAGGATTCATTATAATATTAGTATGGATTTTGACAATAATAGTACGTGTTTTGACAATATTTTTTGTGAATGGATTCTTGTGTGTAATTTTTTAATTTCGGCAGACTTTTTTTGTGATTTTTCCTTTTAAGTTGTAACCCACGTGTCTTTGCCTGATAACAAAATTTTAACATCATTAATTGGAATTTAACAGGAGTATTAATGGATTTAACAGGAGAAACTAAACGAGTCAATAAATAGGGGAAAAAAAGGTATAAGGACCTTATTCAAAATTAAAGAAAACTACAAGCAGATAGCTCTCAATATGATCTTTTATATTAACAAGACTTAAATCCTCAGCTTTATTTCTTTTTAAGAAAAATGAGTCCTGCCATCCACTCAACCACCATTAATTTTTCTCTATTTTTTAAGATGACTTGGATTTAGAAGATCCCAATCTTTGCTAGGTTTCATATTTTTTTATTGCTCTGTCTATTTTTGATAAATATATATATATATATATATATATCTTTGAGCCCCTCTTTAAAACATGATATACCAAAAAAAAAAAAAAAACATTTGGAGTCACATTTGATTTTAAAATTTCACCGCGTCTCATTTAATTGTAATATTTTACCCTCACACCAAACTGTTCTACGCTTTTTCATGCAAGAATCTTCAAAAAAAAAAAAAGTATATGGCAGAAATTTAAATAACACAAGAGACGCTAAAATTATTAACGTGCAAAACCCTTCAATACAAAAGTAAAAATTATAACTCGTTTAGACTAAAGAGAAACAGCTCCACTATAATCAAAACATGATGAACTCAAGATCCTTCGCGCTAGGCAACGAATCAGCAACCCAAACATTAAAAATGATGTCAAAATGTCTTTCTTTTTTCTTTTCTCATCAAATGGCTACTATTTTCTCTCAAAATAAGAACTTGCCCTCAATTCTAATCTGCGCAGCGTCTTTTCCACTTTAATAAATGATACTCAAATAGGCTTCAAATATTGGGCCTTTCTCTATATAAGAAGGGAGCCCATACCCAACAAAAAATTAACATTTTTGCTAAAAAAATTTTGTCAGACTTTCTGGATTTAAATATAGAAATTGTTTTAATTAGTCTGCATAACTTGAGTGATAATCAACCAAATCTTAAATCACATGTGAATTATAATCCCATAATCGCCAAGTCAACTTTGATCACTTTCTGGGAAATTCATCATATGTATAATCTATCTGCTTAGGAAAACTCGAAAAGAATTCTATGTTGACGGCACACATAAATTAAAATAATAAGTGTATGGAATTATTTTATTTTATTGCTTAATTAAAAGAACAAATATCATTTATTTTGTTTTGTTTTATTTATGTGTTATTTTGACTTCATTTTGTTTAGTAAACAATAAAATCACTGCCCCATGATCCCTCTAAGTTCTGTTTAGAGTTGCAGTTAAAAACATTTATAAGTATAATTAATGTAAATCGAAACAAAATTTCTCTCACATACTTATCTTATCTTGTGTTCCGTAAATCACAATTAAAAAGTTGCTCAAAAATTATTCTAAACGGGTCCCTAGTCACTCAAGCTTATAAAGGGTGCGTTTGAATTAACAGTAGCAAAACTAATTTTTATTTCAACTTACTTTTGTAAACGTGAGTTAGAGTAAAAACCAATTAGTGTAATATAATTTATGTTTGAATTGAAGTTTATAAAAAGTCAATTTAAAATGTTAAAACTTGTTTAGATGATTAATGAAAAGTAAGTTTAGATGTAAAATAATTAAAAATAATATAAATTATATAATAGATATTTATATTGTATGTATATAATGTGATAATTTTGGGAGAAATATTAAAATTAATTATGAGAATGAATAAAAAAGAGTCCATGTACTATTGGAAAGTTTGTAAAATATACTTGTCATATTTTAATTAAGTTAATATAAATAATTTTTATTTTGATTAGTCAAACGTAAAAATTAAAATGAAAATAAAAATTATAATTCTTAATTAATGAATTGTTTTTTTTGGTAGAAACTATTGGTTATTAAAATAATAGTGACTGAAAACAAAATAAAAATAGTGACAAGTACTTATTCCATTATTCATGAGAAGTGGAGAGAGACGATGGAGTTATTTGGATTATCATTTGAAAAAGCAAACATACCTGTTGTGAGATCATATCACTTTGGAGGTGGAAGGTTCAATTCTACATGATGGAAGAAATGGATGTGGTGGAGTGATTTGAGATAAAGAAGAACAATGGATCATAGGGTTTCGCTACAAACTCACCTCAATTCCCCCAACCATTGCTGAAATTTTTACCATTCTTTATGGCCTAAACATTTGTCGGGCTGAGAGACATAGATCGATTATGTTATATTCTGATTGTGTTGAAGTGATTAATTTGGTTGTAAGAGGATGTGATGCTAATCATCCCTTCATAGATATTATTGAGAAAACTAGGTTAGCCTTATATAGAAATTGACAGGTTATTATGAGACATTCTTCCAAGGAAAACTTGTTTTTGGTTGATCACTTGGCTAAATCCTCTCATCAAATAGAGGCAAACATTTATATCCTTAATCAACGTCCACCTATTAAGCAAGATGGGGAGGTTGATGAGGGAGGATAACTTCTTGGTGATTTTATGATATTCAGTGCCTGTTTGGATCAGCGATTGAAAAAGTAGCTTATTAAAAAAGTAGCTTATGGATAAGTGAAGTTGGGTAAAAGCTAAATTGAATAAGTTGAAATGTGTTTGGATTGGAGTTTAAAAAAGCTAGTTTACAAAAGTAAGATTGATAAAAAGTTGTTTGGATTATGGTTGAGTAAAAGTAAATCTGGTTGTAAAATGACCAAAATGAGTATGAGTTTTAATAAATGACGAAACATGATAAAAAAAATTTGTATAATGTAATGAATTTAAATTAATTTAATATGAAGAAGTGAAATTTAACAGGTGATTTAAAATTTAAAATTTTAAAAATAAAAAAAAATATTTTAAAAATGAAGCTCCTTGGGCGGCAAAGTAATGAGCCTTTACGTTAATCTGAGAGGGGTCATGGGTGATGAAAGCTTGATAAAAAAAAAACGAAGTAAATAGGGAATAATGATATAAGTGGGAGAACAACAAAGGAGGAAATAAAAAAAAAAAAAAAAGGACCCTCTGCAGCAACGAAATTGTGGGAGAGTTGAGGTGAAAAAAACGAAGAAAGTTGAAATGAGAAAATATGGCAGAAGTGAGAGAAAAGAAGCTCTGGCAGAAAATCAGAAAATTGGTCCTGACACATCACAGCGGTTAAAAGCCACAATAAGCTCTTCAATAAGCTATAAAATTCATCTTGAGAGACAACGTAGGTTTGCCAGCTTAAATTCCATAAGCTTCTTTTTTTTTTAAGCCCAACCAAACGTTTGCCAGTATGATTTTTTTAATCGGGCTTACACTACAAATAAGCTACTTTTAAACCCCTCAAAAGCCCTGCCAAAGGGACCCTCAGGGTCCGTTTGGATCAGTGATTAGAAAAGTAGCTTATTGAAAAAGTAGCTTATGAAGAAGTGAAGTTGGTAAAAGCTAAATTGGATAAGCTGAATTGTGTTTGGATTAGAGTTCAGAAAAGATAGTTTGCAAAAGTGAGATTGGTAAAAGATTGTTTGGATTATGGTTGAGTAAAAGTAGGTTTGGTTGTAAAATGACCAAAATAAATATGAGTTTTAGTAAATAATGAAACATGATTAAAAAAATGATTTCACATAATACAATGAAATTAAAATAATTTAATATGAAGAAGTCAAATTTAATGAATGAATTAAATTTTAAAACTTTAGAGAAATCATAAAAAAATTTGTAAATATAAACTGGAACATAATAAAAAAATAAGTTTATATAATACAATAAATTTAAATTAATTTAATATGAAAAAATGAATTTGAATGAGTAAATTAAATTTTCAAATATTAGAGAAATTATAAAAAAATTATTGTATTTTGTTGACTAGGCAGACTTTTGACAAAAAATCATCCATGTGGCATCTGAGTGACTTACATGACAACATGTGTTTTATTGATTTTCTCCCCAAACAAAAATTCATCGCATAATATGAAGAAAAACTTTTCTAAAAGATCTTGACTTTTAACAGTTTAACTTCATCATTGAATTGCTGGTCAAAAAACTTCATCACGAAACTGGGAGAAAAAAATACAATCGACCCCCAAACCATGATCGATGCCCTGAATCGTGAAGAGGAGTTTGCTCTTAAGCTCGCAAGGCAGACGTGACGGAGCTTCGGGCAAGGAGGCGACAGAGCTAGTCCAACGACAGAGACGGGTCATGGGTTTAATGAGCTCTGGTCGAAAAAAAGAGAGTGAACAATAAGAGAATAATGAAAGGAGTGAGAGAATAATGGAAGCAGAATAACTCTGACAAGATAACAGACCATCTCTTTTTTTTTTTCCGCCACAAGCTCTTCTGGGTTAAGCATAAGCTCCTTCCTCTAGCTTATGGCAATTGGGCGTAGAATCAAGCTTTTGGCACATAAGCCCAATTGGAAAAAAGTGAATCCAAACAGATCCACATTGCAACCCAGCTTATTTTAAAATTTAAACTGACTTTAAGCTCAATTTAAGTGAATCCAAACAGGCACTCAATCTTTTATTTTAAAAGCAAAACGGCAAACATACATAGGAATCTGTTAGACTTGGGTTTTTGAGCTTATTTGAAGTAAATTGGTTGTTTGGATAGGCTTTTAGCTCAACCAACTTCTGCTCCAAAAGTTCAGTGAATTAAAATGCCAAGGAAAGCCACACTTGAGCGTTCAATAAGCTCATTTACTGTCAAGAACACGTAATGCTCATTTAAAATGGACGAATTACAATCAAGTCCCACAGGAAAAAAATAATTACCAAAAAGTCCTAATAACAACCTCAACAGCCTATAATGATAAGTCCTATAGTAAGAATGACAATTTCTGGGACTTGCTTTTCAATTATTTTTTTTACTTGGGACCTTATTGTAATTCTCCCATTTAAAATTACTATCTACCAGATTTGCCATTGTCTCTCTTCTCCCTCATTTTTTTCCCTTA
Organism: Neltuma alba; assembly: GCF_004799145.2. Lineage (NCBI taxonomy): Eukaryota > Viridiplantae > Streptophyta > Magnoliopsida > Fabales > Fabaceae > Neltuma > Neltuma alba. The sequence continues at coordinate 186,810 of NW_021636801.1, forward strand.
CAGCTTAATTTCATTTACTTCAAAAATGAACATATTAATGAATTTAAATTTATAGTCATGTTTATCTATTATATACATATATTTAATTATCTTCAATGTATTTTCAAAATTTTCCCACTAAAAAATATTTTTATTTTATGATTTCATCAAAAGAAACTATATTTATTTTATTATAATAATTTTAGATATTTTTTTAACTATTATCATATTAAAAAGATATAATATCAAAACAGTACTATTTAATAAAATTTATGTGATTTTTAGTCATTTTATAACTAAACTTACTTTTTTATTAATCATTCAAATAAGCTTCAACCTTTTAAATTGAGTTTTTATAAACGCTAATCCAAATATAAATCACATTACACTGACTGATTTTTATTTTAACTCACATTTATAAAAGTTAGATGGAATAAAAATTAGTTTTGAGACTCGTAATCCAAACATACCCAAACGAGCGTGAAGAAGATGGGCATGTGAAAATTTTTAATGCCGGATGTGACACTAACACAGAGAAAAATGACAAAAAATAGTATTGGCTTTATCGTGCGATTGGAGATATGAGCTCCGCTGACCCAAACACGCAAAAAATCACAAATGAGCTTCAACCTCCATTTCACAAGTTTTTGTGTTTTTCATTTTCAAACTTAATTAATTTCTAAATGATTCTGATGTCCCCGAAACGCTCTTTCCAATCCCTCCACCCGCACAATCTTTTCAAGGTTACAAAGCGCCATATAAAGATGGGCCAAATTTCAATTATTTTCTTCACCATACCAAAATTTTGAGTAATCTAATTAAGACAATTTAACTTTTTTACAATAGGGTACTAATGTATTAGTGTTCTGTTTTGCTTAAAAAATTAAGGGAGAATTACAAGAAAAAAAAAAGTCCCTACTATAAATTTTATTAGTGAGAATGACCTAAATTAGAATACTGACCAGATAGTAGCACTCCATGGGTATAAATTTGCAGCCGACAACACTTTCTATGTGTAAAAATTTATTAGGTTATCCTTGCTGATAGAATTTTTAATGAGGGCCTTTTCTTTAATTTTTTCAAAAATTAATCTGATGATAAATGTATTTTAAAAAATAAATTTTGTCAACTAATTATGTATATAATGTTTTAATTTTAAAATAAATATTAAAACTAAAATTATAAAAATAGTTAATATATTATTGAGAAAATTTGAATATACTAAATATAATATCTCAATTTATTTTGTCTTTAATATTTGTCTATTTTGCCCCCAGATAATTCTTATAGTGATTATACATATGAAGAAATTTTTATTAATGGGTAGTTTTAATGCATATAATTAACAAAAATATTTTAAACAAGACATTTAACTTAATTAATTTTATTAAGATTCTTAAATTAGTTATCTAACTCTTATACTAAGAATATGTGGTATCAAATTATTGTGTTTGTTAAAAATAATTTTGTTTTTTTTTATTACCATCTTTTCTCTTTCCGCGTTTGTGACAATAAGAGCTCAAAAAATTAGTTTCAACCTTATGCTATCTTTTTATTTAAAAGCTCATTTGCAAAAAATTTACCCAAACATTTGATTGAACATTCATCCGCCAGCAACGTGGGTCTGCGTCATTTCAATGCACGTTTTTTTGTTAAAAACGTCGATCGCTAAATGATTTTGCCGTCCCCGAAACACCCTTCCTTCTACCCGCACAATCCTTCTACCCGCATAAAGACGGGCCAGATCTCAATTATTTTCTTCACCATACCAAAATTTTGAGTAATATAATTAAGACAATTTACTTTTTTTCTACAAGAGGGTACTATAATGTATTAATGTTCTGTTTTGCTTAAAAAATTAAGGGAGAATTAGAAAAAAAAAATCTCCACTATAAATTTTATTGATGAGAATGATCTAAATGAGAATACTGATCAAGTAGTTGTATCCGAGTGTACAAAATTTGCAGCCAATAATACTTTCTATGTATAAGAATTTATTAGGTTATCCTTGCCAATAGAATTTTTAATGAGGGTCTTTTCTTTAATTTTCTCCAAAAATTAATCTGATGATAAATGTACTTTAAAAAAAATAAAAATTACACTTTTGTCACGATGTCCTTGGCTCCTTGTACACAGACAGAATTGGTCTTTGGGTTTGGTACATTGTTTTAGCCTTCTGTCTTGTAAAAGAAGTTGATGGAGTTATTAATAGAATAAAAAAAGCTTTTGATATGGAATGGTCAAAAAAGGGTTTTAATATAGATTTCAATATTTGTCCATATATATATATATATTTCAATATTGACCATTCACATGATCTTTATCTCAAATTGGAGGGAATCCTATAAAGTCAAAGATTGGTTATGTTAGTTAAATAGAATTACAAAATAAACAAATAAAAAATAAATCTTTCTCTCACACGCACGACTTTAAAATATTCTAATCTTGGTGGATGAAACCAAACTTACTCCTTTTCCTTATTACTGCTCAGAGTGGATTCAACGGAAGATGTTAACTTTTCTTTGACAATTTTCTGGACAGGAAAAGTAATCAAACCCAGCAAAGGGGATTTATTTGTTAGGGTTTCTATCCCCATCTTATTTTTTATCATTTATTTTCATGATTTAATTTGTTTGGCATGCAGTGTACATAACTGTAATTTGCTGTTTATCGAATTTTAAAAAAAATCTTAAATTCAATATGACTTTCTGTATCATCAATGTATGTAAAATTTTACAACAAATAACATTGTCAATAAATTATAAATATTATACTTTCATTTTTTTAAAATTCTATATAATTTATAATTTTCTTTATATATCGAGCTTTTTTTTAAAGCCTTAGTTTTGAACCTTTAACCTTTGAAGTTATTGAACAAAAAAAAACCCTTTGGAGGTTAAAGAGAAGTGAAAACCTCCAACCTCTATTTTTTCATGGGATGGATCTAGCTTTCTGATTTCTCCAAACATCTCTTTTTCGTTAACAAGGAAAAAAGAGACGGGAAAAGATGTTTCCAGCAGAGTAATAATAATGCCAAAACTTTTTAAGCGTGAGATTATTTGTTCAAAACTTTAATAAAAGATATAATGAATGTGCGAATTATGAAAATAATAATAATAATGATAATAATACTCTGGTCCTTAATATAAGACCAATTTAACTAATTTAATTAGATTAAAGAAGTTAAATAAGTTAGTAAATTATAAGAAATGTAACACGTTTTTCCTAAAATACCATAATTATATTTCTTAATGCCCCTTCTTCTTCTTCTTTTTCTACTTGATTATGGTTGAAAGAGTATCTATACGGGTAATTTAGAAAAAACTGATAAATATGAAAAATGAGTCTTATATTTAGAATCAAAATCAACTCAATAATTGAGTTCTATATTAAGGATCGGAAGAGTAATAAGGAAATACATCAGAAAAAAAAAAAACACCAAATGCATTCACAAACTACTCTTTTTCATCCCACTTGTATTAAACTGCTTTGCAGTTCAAGATTTTTGTTCAAAGAAAAAAAATTCTTTACATCTATTATATCAAATTTTTCAATCATACATAGTAATATATATTTTTATTTAAATTTATAATTAAATATTATAAGATGTTAATATTTTAAAAATAAAACGCATGATTATTTATGATTAAAAAACTTTAAATAATAAATATAAAAAATTTGATGTAATTGGTGTGGATTCTCAAATCTCAAAAGATCTCATGTTGAAAATTAATCAACCGAGTAACATGATGATACATAATTGCATGGATATTTGAAATTTCTATTCAAAGGCGACCGTTAAATGCTTTGCCCGCCTAGAGCTATGTAGTGTCTCTTTTATGACTTGAAAGGCTAAATCCCATCAATCAACAAATATTAGTAGGATTTTCCATATAACCTTGCATTCCTGTTTCCTTATCCTCATTTTTGTTACAAGAAAAAAAAATCTCATCAGAACTTTGTAAAAAGTTATTACAGTTCCGTGGCTCCCACGTTGAAGGAGGCTAGCGGGTGGTTTCATCATGGCGCGTGGTGGCCAAAACCGTCTTTCTCATGGCCTCCAAAAGTCCACCGAAAGCGACTGTGTCAAATCACGACGCCACAATACCACTGCGCTTCTCTGTTTCCTGTTTCCTCTCTCTGTTAGCCGTTGAGTTTCAGTCCTCCCTCGCTCCCTTTCTTGTTTCTTAATCTCTCTCAATTCTATTATTCTTTTTTGGATTAGTCAAAAACCCTAAAATCACCATCCCTTGACCTTTCTGTTCTCAGGTTCTCACAGCCTTTCGACTTGGTGCTCAAGCTTTCCTCTGTGGTAATATCTCCATTATGACCTCTTTTATATTGTTGATCCCTGCAATGTTCCTCCATCGCTCTCAATGACCGACTCTTCTCTATCACCCGCCTCCTCCGATTACGGCTCCGTCAACACCGCCGATCAGGTACCGCAATAACTCTCCGATGTCAAGCATTTTCTCTTTTTTCCCTCACGTGAGATTTAGTTCTCAAAATGCAAAATTTCACTGATTTTGTTTCGGCTATTCCCATTGGCATCTAATAGTTGAATTCCTGCGCCCCCCCCCCAAAAAAAATGATTCGTTAATCTGCGCATCCCAGATTTCCCCTGTCTCCATCATTTTTGTTCTGTATCAATCGGGACATTTCCAACATAGTTGTTTAATCACTTTTTTTGTTTTGGATAGAATGCGGGGCGGAGTCGGAGAAGTGGGGGCGTTAGTGAAGTCGTGATCGTGCAGCAAACGCGTCGGTGGCATGACGTTTTCTGGTTAGGAATATTTTTGATTCATTTGATTGGCCTGGGGTTCCTTCTGGGGCTTCTCGGCCTCAATAGGTTTAAGAAGGAGAATAGACTTAATATTGATAGGTATACTGCCCCGTTTTCGGAGAATAAAAACGGCTTGACCGAGGATTTCTGGCCTCTCTATGCTGTTGCTGGTGGAGTTGGGACTGTTCTGGGATGGAGTTGGTTGTTGTTGTTGGGTTCTCGTGGCAGTCAAATGATGAAGGTCTCGGTCCACATCCTCACCACTTATCTTGCAGTGATCAGTGTTTTGTGTTTCTGGGCTGAACAGTTTCTCTGGGGGGTCTTTTTCGCAATTGGGGCTGCGTTGCAGTTCTTGTACATCATATCGGTCATAGACAGGTATCGTCAAGAAAAACCTGTAGGCTCTTTTTTGTTGGATAATTTTTTTTTTTTATTGATTTGCTGCTTAGGTTTACTGGTGCATAATTTCGTACCTTTGAAGCTAAGATTTTGCCCAAATTTATTGTCTAAAGGCGTGGCAAATTTAAGAACAATCTATTGCAACTACTCTTGCAAGTCTTTTGCATCTGATAATTGGTATGCAAATCCTGAAGTTTTGACAGGAAATGAAACATGGTAAATAAGTTTGCCGTCAAACTCTAGATACGAAACAGTTTAGTGCATGTTGTTTCATCGAAGCCAACGCATGTAATAATGTTATAATGCTTAGTGTAAAATTTAGACAGACAAAAGTACATTGACTACATTCTCATGCCAACAAGCCCCTTCCGCCATATCTGCATCAATTGGAGCTCAAGTGAATATTTGTCTTTTTTAGTGGTTACCCGTAAATACTGGGACAAAATTTTCAGCATTATTTTTTTCACGACTGAAACTTGTTCGTTTTCGGATGCGGTTGACTTGAATTGTGAAAATTTGGGTATTTGAATGTGGTCTGAAATATATAATTTTGATTGAATCCTGAGGCTCTATAAAGATTATTTTTTAAAATAAATATCCGTAACAAAAGCTTTACCTTATTTTTCCTCTGATGATATCTGAATTATGAGAGATGCAGTGAGTAGGTGCAGAATTTGGTCATTCTTGGGTGAAACCTTAGTTTGTTATTGCATAGGTGCATATTCAATATCTCTAGTTTTAAGCAGTAAAATTTGACATGGGTAGGATGGCCTTGCTTGACATTTTAATCTGGAAATTTCTTACTGAAGTGACTAGGTTTCTAATGCATCATGGGTGCTTTCATGTATTTACGGATCTGTGTGAGAAATTACCAAATTTAGTAGCTGGTTGGTATGATCAATTCTTTTTAAAGTCTAAGTATATTCTTTGTTAATTTCTCTTGCCTCATCCCTGTTTTATAATTTTTCCCCTTTTGTGATGAATCTAAATAAATAATTCAACTTGGAAAATAATTTCTGGTGGAAATATTTGCTTCTGTAGACTCCCATTTACGATGTTGGTTCTACAGAAGGCTGTGAAGATGGTGTGGAGTCTTCCTGAAGTTATGAGATTGGCATATGCATTTATGCTTGTTGTGCTTTTATGGATGGCCTTATGGTCCTTTGGAGCAGCTGGTGTTGTGGCTTCGAGCATGGGTGATGGTGGACGCTGGTGGCTTCTTGTGGTGAGCTGGCAAGTTTTGCCTTTCATTCTATCTATATTTGTTGGGAGTAATTGAGAAAGCAGATTATGCTGGTGGCAAGTTTTGCTTTTCTTTTATCTACATTGATATGGTTATTTGTGGATTCAGGTTTTCTCTGTAAGCTTATTCTGGACTGGTGCCGTACTTTGTAATACTGTACATGTTATTGTGTCCGGGATGGTGTTTCTTGTTCTTATTCATGGTGGCAGAGAGGCAGCATCAATGCCAGCTAATCCTGTATTGAAATCTCTTAAGTATGCTTTAACTACATCTTTTGGCAGCATATGTTATGGCTCATTATTTACAGCTGCTATCAGGACACTTCGTTGGAAGGTATCTACTACTGTCTACTATTGGAACTAATTGCAAATCTTGATTTTTATGTTCAGAAGCTTCTCTTTTGTCATCTTGTATTAACGTTATCTCAAGTCTTTCAGATAAGGGGCTTTAGGTCAAAGATTGGAAAGAACGAGTGTTTGCTTTGCTGTGTTGATTTCCTTTTTCATCTTGTGGAGACTCTTGTCCGTTTCTTCAACAAGTATGCCTATGTTCTGGTATATTTCTACTTCTATGTCATTAATGCCTTTCACATGTGATAATTTTAGATGACAATCAGATGTGATATATTGCTTGCTTTCTTTAATTTGAGATTGTCCCTCACGGAAAAGAGGAAGAATGTTGAATTTTTATGGGCAGCTTCTACCCATGGGCTTATTTTGTTTTAACTATTTATTATGAATGAGGCTGACTATGCATCACAAAGCGATGAAGAAGAACTAATGTTTTATACATTTAAGTCTGAAGTTGTTGAGGCTGTATGTGAAATAGTGATGATTGAACTTTTTCAACGATTAATTCCTGAAAAGTTCAACATAAAATAGGGATTAAATCTTGTTAAGAATTTCGAAAGAGAAAATTTTGTATATAGAAGAACATTCGAATGGGCGCCCAATGCTCCAAAAGCTAACATCTTGTAATTACTGACCACCAACTTTTATACCAATTGATGAGTACCTAAATGGAATAGGGAGTCTTACCTCAAAAGTTAGCCATTAAAGTGGGATAACTAATGTACTTAATACTTAAATATCCCATTAAGCATCTCATACTATTCATTGTGGGACTCAAGCATAACATATCACCTAAGTCTCCATCACTGCCTAATCTATGCCTCTCAGCTTTGCACCTAAAGACATCGGTGCTTAATGGCGGAAAGTAACAAGATTTGGATAGGTTGGACTTTAAAATAGTGCAAATTGGTGTGTTTGAAATGCCTTTTCTGATAATTAAAAAGAAACAAGTGCCCTTTTTTGGTGGTGGTGGTTTTTTTTTTTTTTTGAGGGGGGGGGGTTTTGAAATCTAATCCGTGGACTTGTGTTACCAGTTTGTTGAAAGTAGTTCATAAGTTCTTGGAAAACTAACTGTTGCACGGTTGATTCTCATGGTCCTTGCAGATTGCTGTTAATGGTAAAAATTTTAACCATTCGGCTAGAGATGCATGGGAGTTATTCCAGTCAACTGGAGTTGAAGCACTCGTAGCCTATGATTGCTCTGGAGCTGTTCTGCTAATGGGTACCATTTTTGGCGGGCTGATTACAGGAACTTGCTCTGGTGTTTGGGCATGGCTCAAATGGAGTGACAGAGTACTTATGATTGGGTCCACGTCTATGTTGATGGGAATGGTCTTGGTAAGTTTACAGTCTTCGAAGGAAGTCCACCCAGTCTTGAGGTTCTTTCCATGCATCACAAAACTCACCGGTGGTACTCCTTGCTGTTCAATTTCTTGTCTTATTATATTCGGTGTCGTTGCAGTGGCAGTGACTGACATGCTGACACATGAAAGTAGATGCATTTGTGCTTTATATCTGCCTCTATCAAATTTTTTTTGCTGTTTGTTGCCTAATATTGTAGTTCATTACTGCACATCGTTTAAGTTCATATTGTAATAAAAGTCGGCATCTTGGTAGAGAAGGTTTGCATTATGTGTGTAGAGTTTGGTTGAGAGGAGAGAATAAAAGTGGGAACTTAATGACCAAGAACTGGAATTTGACACGACAAGGAAGTAATAGAATATCTCAGTAGATTTATTTTTACAAATGGTTCATTAAATTAATTTCATAATTTCAAAACAAATACGGTTTCTTGGTCAGGCCAATAAATGGTGATGTACAGTGAAGGCCGCTAATAGCAAATCCTAATATGACACGAAGCATGTATTGTTTCAGGTAGGAGTGGCAATGGTAGTGGTGGAAAGTGCTGTTACATCCATTTATATCTGCTATGCAGAAGACCCCTTGTTGATTCGTAGATGGGACACTCAATTTTTCAACCAGATGTCTGAGACACTACATCAGCGATTACAACATCGGAGTTCCCGGGCTAGTGAGGTTAGAATGTTATATCGGCTCGATGGGCTGGTTCAAGAAAATGCTTCAATTTGAGGGATCACCTTCATTTATCCCACTTGAATCACTGCGTTTTTCTCCTCTTGTTTTTGTGGTTTGCCATAGGGTAATTGTCGTGTTTTAAGCTGTAAGTTTTATTGTGATGTTGGGAAGAGTGTGTGTCCATATCTGAGTTTGGTCTTTAATTTATAACAGTGAAACATTAGATAAGGAAGAAAAGAATTGTTTTTCCTTTTTCATTGTAGTTTTTGTCAGTGTATCTTGGTCAAATATTTTGTGTAAGTATTTACTTTACAAACTGCAAATTGTACAGTCTTCCCATATTTGGTCGGAAATAAAATTACAGTTTCATTGTTGAGATGGGTTGCGCGAAATTAATTAAAACTGACACCTTGATGGTAATTTCTCTGTGTTTCTTTTGGTTTGTTCTTTGAAATTCAGGCTAGAAGATTCTTCTAGTGATTACAACCTTATGCAGCAATTTGATACTTAATATTTACCCGTTATAATACTTTAAATTTCTGTAACATAAAACATGTTAACCTGTATTAGGGATGTTAGATTGCAAAGCATCAATCAAATATATGTCTAAAGACAGTGAAACTGAGTGGCCGCTATAAACAGACTGACACCAAAGATTATTTAACATATCAGTAAACAACCTGCGAAGAGAAACAGGGTTATCACAGGTGAAGGACAATAAACCAACCGTTTTATTATACTATCTCCTCTTGTTCTAAATGTAAGAGCCAGTTGAGAGTCTTAAATGTAAGACTTCAATTCACTTTGTTTCTAATTTTTTCCTAAAATATCTTTATTGATTGCAAAAGGTTTCACTCGGGGATAATTTTAATTATTCAATGTATATGATTGAAGAGGATAATTCAAGGTGATCAACACATATTCATGACAAATAACCAACTAAATTAATTTTGTTAATATTCTCAAATTAGTTATGTAACTTTTGTATTAAGGAATGGAGGTAGTATTACATGTTCATGACAGTGAAGAGACAGTTTAAAATAATGACGGATCATTGAATTAGTGGTTTTACATTTTGCCGCTTTTCGTTTCTACTTTCTAGCTTTTACGTCTCACTTTATCAGCTGTATGCATATAATCATATTTTGGGCAGGGCTTCCACTCCCATGATTGTTATTGACTTAGATTAAAGAAGACGCCAACTTTACAACTCATGCTTTCATGGTGCCTGCTACTATGGCGTGCTTCCCTTTTATTTTGTACTACTTGAAATTTTTTTTGGGTATGTTGCCCCGAGTCTAAGAATAATTAAGCCGCATTATTTATAGCTTGTAAAAAATCCAACTAATTATAAATTTTATAATATATATTGATATTTTAGTTTCTCCTGATAACATGTGCGGCATTCACGATAGCTTTTTTGGTGTTTATGTTATGGACTTATGGCTATTGCCCAAAAATCAGATCTTTCTAAGATAATGTATTCTCAACAAATAGAGTAAATTCGACAGCACCAACTTCGCTAATCTTAATAGAAGTTTCAAGTTTAGGAGTTTCTTCTCTTTTAGGCGTTTATAATCATCCCCTGCTGTAAGAAATTTCTGGTTTGGCTATTGATTTGAATCTAACTTTTCCCAAGTTTTGATTTGAATCTAATTGCCTTTTATTCTCCTATTTATAGTTATGATATTTACTAGTTTTGACTGGTTTTCATTGATTGGTTTTGAACGCTTTATAATTGGACCCAAAAGTATTCCACTCAGATTTTGGAGTCCATGCATATCAGTCAAGTTCATTGGTTTAAGGAAGTGCTCGGTTGAGGGGTGAAAATGTGGTTTTTCATGCTTCTGTCAAAGCAGCCCTTTAGGTTGCTTCATTAAAAACGCACTCACATAAGCACATGCACACCAAAGTGTTTTAGAGTGAGGCCATTCAAATTCTAAGAACATCCTATTGATTCTAACTCATGGACAGAAAGGGTATTTTAGCACTTTTAATAAACGTATTTTTGCACATACATTTCAGAGGAGATATTGCAAATTTGCAATGAGAGGCAAAGACAGATTGTGAAAATCAATTAAAAAAAGTAGATTTTATGAGAAAAATATGATTTGTATATATTAATTAATTCAAATAATCAATGCATGTAAATATCAGTTATAGAAAATCATATATTTACAAGTTATGAAGAGGATGATTCATTTTGCAAACTCTACACGCGACTAATGCATATTATACAATAATTTGCTCATACAAGAAACAAATTAATTAACACTTCTCTTGTCCTTAATATAGGACCCAATTCTTAAGTTGGTTTTTGTCCTAAATATAAGACCCATTTACAATATTTATCAATTTTCTCTAAATTACCCCTATAAATACTCCCTCAACCATAATCAAATAGAAGAGGGAGAGGAGGTATTAAAAAAGATGATTATGGTATTTTAGGAAAAATGTGCTACTTTTCTTATAATTAACTAACTTATCTAACTTCCTTAATCTAATCAAATTAGTTAAATGGGTCTTACATTAAGGACCGGAGGAGTACTACCTTCAGTCCTTCATATAAGAGTTATTAATTAATTTAAATAGATTAAGAAAATTAGTTAAATTAGGTATTTGTAACAAATAAATTGATTTTTTCAAAATATCTTTTTTAATCATGACTATCTTTGAATGGAAACCCATTAACATATGTAATCAATAAAGATACTTCTGAGAATGAATTACAAATTTGAAAGACAAAGTGAATTGGGTTTTATATTTAGGTTTAATTTTTAATTAGCTTTTTATATTAAGAATAGGAGGTAGTAGAAAATTTTGGAATATAATTCCAATGGTGTAAACAAATTCTAGGTGTTGCATGTAAAGCTTTATATAGAATTAACCATAATAAAATACTCAAAACGTGAAAATCGGTTTGCCCGAGGGAGGTATAGCTCATAGGAGAGAGGCGGACGTTTATAGATACAGCTATATATATAATGCCTGTCTTCTTCCTCATATGGTTTGCTCTTCTCCTTCTCCTTCTCGTTCTTCTTCTTCTGTTCAACAACATTATCACCAACATTATTCATTCAAGCTTATTCCATATTTCAATGCTTGAAAAATGTACAACAGCGGTATGTGTCCTCCATATTTCCAGACCAATCAATATAATAATGCTCATCATCAAGACCAGTCGTATCAGCCCTACGTGTATCCACCAATCATGCAACTTCCTGAGGTAACAACAGGACCCTGGTCTACTGGTCTCTGCGATTGTCCTGAAGATTGCCGAAGTTGTAAGCACTTCTAATTCCTTATCCTCTTCAAACTCAAGACCCATGATGTTTTGTTTCTGACGATATACACACACGTTTTCTTTTGTTTTCCAGGTTGGTTAACCATGTTTTGTCCCTGCGTCACATTCGGACGTGTATCAGAAGCCCTAGACTATGGCACAGTGCGTAAGTCCCCTTAGATACTGGAACCCACAGAAATCTCTTAATTTTCACAAACACATTCGATATGAATTGTCATTGTTGGAATTGTTGCATGTGATGATGTTGTGAGGTTGTGAATGGATGAAGCATGTGTTGTGAGCGGAAGCCTGTACTTGATGCTGATGGTGGCGTCGTTGCTGGGGTGTTTCTGTGTGTGTACGTACTATTCGTGCTTCTACAGAACAAAGCTGAGGCAACAATACATGCTGGAGGAGCAACCTTGTAACGATTTCTTGGTCCATTTTGTGTGCGAGTTCTGTGCCTTGTGCCAAGAGTACCGCGAGCTTCAGAACCGTGGCTACCTCATGTCCTTAGGTCTGTCTACGTACCTTCGTTCTCCTCTTCTTTCCTTCTCAATTACTATCTTTTTGGTCTTTAGTATAAGAACTAGTTAAAGATTTAATTTGATTCTAAATATAAAACCTCAATTTACTTTGCCCCTCATACTTATATATTTTTTCTCAAAGTAATTCATTTGGTGATTATACATGTTTAAAGTTCCATAATAAGGTGATTTCAATGCACAACAACAAGAACATTTTAGGAAAAAGGATATATATTAGTCACTAACAACTAACTTAACTAATTTTTTTAATATTTATAAATGAGTTATCGTTAGCTTTTAAATTAAGGACAGGAGGTATTACTTTTTTTTCTTTAATTATTAAAAAAAAACAGTAAGCCAACCAGCATACGAAACCACATGGAAGTCTTACTCATCAAATCAAGCCCTGAACAAGAGCATCTAAATTTACCTTGTTAGACTCCGACTTATCAGTTCAAGCTCGGTCGAGCCCTAAATAGGAAAGTCTAACATACAGATATAGATGCAAACCTGAGTCGTCATCTAATCTTTAAGAAAAACCTAACATTTTTTTTGGTAAGGACTAACACATGTCGCATTCATATCGGAATCACGTATTAAACTCCAACTAATTGTATTGATAAACTCGATCAGGAGCAGTATATGAGGACAACTCTCCTTAAAGACACAATAATATTATGCATTATAGAGACTTGAATCCCAGATGTCAACATATGCTACCTCTGATCCTAAATATAAAAACTAGTTAGAGATTCAATTTAGTTTTAAATATAAGACACAAATTCACATTGACTCTCACATTTATTTATTTTTTTCAAAATAGTTTTCATGATAATTACATATGTTAAGGAGTTTTATTCTAATACACATGATTAATAAGGATATTTTAAAAAAGACAATATTTATTTATTACAAATAACTAACTTAATTTTTTTCTGATACATACTAACTTAATTAATTTCTTTAATATTCACACATTAGTTATGTAACTCTTAATCCTTCTTTGTTAGGAGCCGTTATGCTTCTTAATTCACTTTGATTGCTTCAGTATATATATGTATGAATGTCTGTATATGTATATGTTGCTGTTTGTTTGGTAAAATGAGGTAGAAATTTGTAAATAATGATGGTGTATATAAAATTATAGGGTGGCAAGGCAATGTTGAAAGGCAAAGACGAGTGGCGCTGAATATTATGCAGCCTGTAGGCTTAGAAGGAGGCATGATTCGTTAGAGCCATCAGCTTTTACATTAATTTTTGTTCATATATAGCTTCTTCGGGGGAGAAGTTTTTATGTACACAAATCTTTGTATGTTCATTTGTTAATAAATATCCTAACAGAATATAATAATTTGTATATATTTTGTAAAATATTCTAAAAGTAACTGTAAATAAAATGAATAATTAAATGGATAAATGAGATTAATAGTATGATAAGATGTATATGTGGAGAGAATTAGGAGGATCCAAGTCTGATACAAATTAATTGCCAACTCACAGTTAAGCAAGGTTGGTTTACCTATTTTTTCATTGTTAATTTTTATTTATTTATTGATTGTAAGTTTTCCTACTCACATTCCATGATATGGATTATAATATTAATATTAAACTACAAAATGAAATTTTGCACAAGATTTTTATCATAATGTTATAGATATGTATAAGATGCTCGTTAAGCCTTTTGGGCCTGGGGCTTATCAATTACTCTTAAGACGATTGAGTTAAAGGCCAATTTTGACCGCTTAATAACGAACTTCTAATTCCGACTAGATAACAATGAATTGAAATCGGATAGAAGGGATATTTAGCCATAAAATAAGAGACTGAGAAGTGGCCGGCCTCTAGTTGAGGTGTTTTGTTGTGAGTCATCAGATCAAATGGACGGTGGTGATTGAAATGATTTGGTGCCTTCCCGTGGACATCATCGCTGCCCTGCCACTCTCAATCTTCAAAGGCATTATTAAACTTTTCGTATTAGGAAAATAACACATACAGAATGTGGAATATATGATATTTTAATTTGGAAAGCTAAGAAAATATAATGACAGAAAGGAAAGTGCTTCTCAAATTAGAATTTTGAAATTTGGTAAAATAACAAAAATGTTCTTGATCTTTTTTTTTCCTCAAAAAAAGGGCTCAGCCCTCACCGGTGGCCGGCCACCGCCGACGACTGGCCGCCGACACCGGCACCGGTGTACTGGTTGCAGGCAGTTTTTTTTGTCATAGTTTTGTTTTTTGGCCATGTGAGAATATTGCATAAAATTGGTAGGGATGGGATTTGATCTCACTACCCCTTAGTCATTTGGGCTAACAAAAAAAAAAGACCATTAGGCCATTAAAAATTTCTTAACCTTATAATGCAAACAAAAATATAAGTTGACTATTTAATTGTGATTCTAGCTCATGACAACAATTTATCTGGAGATGACAAGTCTTAATTGAGAAATAACAAGTCTAAATTTGATATTAACAAAGCAACTTTTCCTGATGCATAACAAGAAATAACACGTGTATTAATTAAAAATGACAATAATTTATTTGAAAATGACATGTTTAGATTGTTGTCATTTTTAATTAATATACATCCTATTTCTTATTATGTATCAGAAAAAGACACATTGTTAATCTCAAGTTTAGACTTATCATTTTCCAATAAAGACATATCATTTTCAAATAAATTATTGTAATTTTTAATTAATGTACGTGTTATTTCTTATTATATATTAGGAAAAGACACATTATTAATTTTAAGTTTAACTTGTCATTTTCCAACAAAGACATGTTGTTTTCAAATAAATTATTGTTATTTTTAATTAATGTACATGCTATTTCTTGTTATGTATCAAGAAAAAACACATTATTAATCTCAAGTTTAGACTTGTCATTTTTCAATAAAGACATGTTGTTTTCAAATAAATTATTCTCATTTTTAATTAATGTACGTGTTATTTTTGTTATATATCAGGAAAAGTTGTTTTTAATATCAAATTTAAACTTGTTATTTCTCAATTAAGACTTGTCATGGGCTAGAGTCACAGTAAAAGAGTCAACTTATATTTTTGTTTGCATTATAAAATTAAGAAGTCTTTGATGGTGTGACAACCGTCCTTTTAAAACTCATTTAGATTAAATCAAACAATTTATTTGAAATATTAACCTTGATAGAAAAGAAGAAACCTTAAAATTTTAAAATCACTATTATGATTAAAAGAAATAAACATATATCACAAACAACGTTGATAAGTAACTTGGGCCTTGGATTTCCGAAGTCCCGAATATCATTCAACCCTTAACCAAATAAAGCCCATACTTTCAAAAGAATGTCATGTACAAAGTCTTAGAGACCTTTGGCCTTCTAACAGCCCTCTCATCAAATAGCAGTAATCAAAAGTATTAATTTACAACATCAAAGTAGATGAGCACTATGTGACAATATATAAATACTCATCACATGACAAAAAAGAGGCTATACAAGATAAATTTTATAGCTAAGCCTCCGTCGTCTTCCCCTAGAGCTATTACCTGAAAATATTAAACCATGGGGGTGAGACAAACGTCTCAGTAACTAACTTTCCAACTCATCATACATACTGACATATGCTCATGAGATATCAAGTGGGACAAATATTAAATCTCAATATATATATATCAATAAAAATACAAATATGTATATTCAAATAATCTCAATCATCCAAACTCTCATTACGAGAGCTAACACACAAGCCACATAAGTCTATCCTTCACTATAGGAGATCAATCCGACATATAGGCCTATCCTACACTTTGGGGGACAAATAAGTAGTGACAAAGGCCTATCCCTTATTATAGGCCTATCCCACACTTTGGGGATGAATAAAAAGCCATAAAGGTCTATCCCTTACTCTAAGGACGAAGGAAGCCATCCAATGTGCACCAATGGCGGCCTTACCACATGGTAGGATAGAGCTCAATCCAAAATCCAAACAACAACCAACTATTCATAATATAACAAAAATGTCTCAATCTTTTTCCCAGTATAATCCATAAGATATAATCTTATATCTTTTTCAAACTTCTCAATCGCAATTCCAAAAATCCCACAAGACAATTTTCATAGCTCAAAAGATATACTATATCTACTCGAATTCCAAATAACAAATATTATTTAAAAATAGAAAAATACTCACAAACAACATATTAGCACATATAACAAGTGAAAAGTAGTTACCTCTCGCTAAAGTAATGGAAAGGATTACACAAGGTCAATCATTTGCTCAATCAATAATTAATCTACACAATTAATATAACCACATATTAATATAAGCTAATTAATTAATTAATTATGCTTACATATCAATTAAATTCCTAATTTAATTTAATTTTCATTCTAAATTCTCACAACTCTAATAACCCAAAATTATGTACTTTAGAACTAACTTGTAATCTTCTAATAAGCCAAATTATTTATTTACATCCTTCAGATTATTTACTTCAATAAAAAGAATTTTTCAATATTTCTAAATATAAAATTATTATATTTTAAATTCTAAAAATCCCATTTAAAGTTTAAACTTCAAAACTAAACCATTAAAAATTCAATAGTACCTCAAATATTTATATATAAATAATCTAATCAAAATTTTAATGGTATAACCCTTATATATATATTTTCATAAATAATCAAATTTTTAGCTAAAATAATTATTTTGAAACCTCCAATTACCCAATAAAAAAATAAACCAATTAGAATCTCAATAATATGTCAAAGTACCCAAATAAATTATTTAACCTAATTTTAATAGGTAAAAATATTATATAAATCATATATAACAGATTTTTTAACTAGAAAAATTAATTTAAATACTAAAAACTAATAAATAGACAAAACTAAACCGATTAAAATTAACAACTCATTCACCTCTAAATTTCTATAATCATCTATTACCAAAACTTAAAACTTATCCCACATGTAAGTTTCAAAATTTTTTCTAATCACTATAGTAATACTACTATTACGAAGCATAAAATATATATGAAATATTTATAAAGAAAGTTTGATAAAAGAAAGTATATTTGTGTACCTAAATTATCTTCAAAATTTGCCCTTTCTTTCAAAATGACCGCAACTCTGCTTGTTCTCTCCCGCACTCTTTCTCTCTTCTCCTCTCTCTCACGCCCCATCATCTTCTGCCTTTTGCTATCTCTTTTATCTTTTATTTTCCCAACTACTGTTGTATTTTTTCCTTCCTTCATTAATTCCTTCTCCCCCAAATTCTTCTCCCTTAGTCAAATGGTGCAGCTTTCCACTGAATTCGGTGGAAAGCTAGTTCCTTTTTTTCCCCCTAATTTATTAAAATATTATTATTTTATTATAATAATAAAATATTATTATTTTATTTTATTTTATTTTTAAACTTTTTTTTAACTAAATCCTAAAATAAAGTTTAGGATATTACAGATGACCCAATGGTCATCTTTTTTTCTGTTGGTCCAAATTACCAATGGGTAGTGGGATCAAATCTCACTCCCACTACTTTCATACAATATTCTCACATGGCGAAAAAAAAAGCTATGACAGAGAAAAACCGCTGGCGACCACCACACAGCTGGCCGGCCACCAGTGAGGGTTGAGCCCTTTTTAAAAAAAAAAAAAAAAAGACTAAGGGTGTTTTTGTTATTTCACTGAATTTCAAAATTTCAATTTGAAAAGGACTTTCCTCTCTGTCATTACATTTCCTTAGCTTCCTAAATTAAAATATCATATATTCTATCTTCTTCATCTGTCATTTTTCCTAATTTCATTCAATTGCCCAAAAATCCTTTTTTTTTTTCCAATTACATTTGGTTCAATGTCGGATGTTGGGACGAAAATTGAAGCAAAAATTTGAATGATTGCTATTTTCAATCATTAATATAAGAGCCAAATAACTAATATGTCAATATTAAAAATATTTTAAGCATATTTCTTAATTTTTTTCTTCCTTCTCTATTTGATTATTATTGAGGAAGTATTAATAAGATTAATTTAAAAAATTTAATTTAATAAATATATGAAATAAACCTCGTATATATAATCAACATCAATTCTTTAATTAGATTATATATTAAAAATGAAAAGAGTAGCATTTTGTGGCTCGCATCACATGACCATGAAATTCCTCAGCAAGCCCGTCGGATAGGACAGAAATGAAAAGATGTTCCGATGTAAAAGGTCCAAATATTTTACCAAAAGAGAAGAAGGTCCAAATTTCTTGATGAAAATGTGATACAACTAAGTGCTCAGATATTGACAATAAAGTGTTCAAATTTTGGCAAGTAGTCCTCAATTATTACTGGGAGAAGATGATGAAGGAGTTGGTATGAAAACGAGGAGTGGGGTAGCTCAATTTTTAATCAAATCCCTAATTCATGAATTAAAAGAAAAAATCAATAGTACTCTGATTTTATTTAATATTTATCATGCATTTAGCACTCTAAATATTAGGATGATGGATGTAAATTAAAAAAAAAAAAATCAGAGTATTCAATACATATAAGAAATAAAATCAATATGCCAGATCCACGTTTACCCTAATATATATATTTATTTAAAATTCATAGGACGTGATGAGCAAGAAATAAAAAAATTCATGCAGGCCAAAAAAGAAATAAAAAAATTCATGAAATTATACAAGTGGGTTCCATGCATTGGATATAGGTTGAGAAATGAGCTGTAATCACAATATTTATAACTTGTTAATATCGTAACTTCTTATGTATTTAATATAATATTTAGACTTTTTTTGGCATCATGTAAATTTAAAATAAGTCACGTTATTCACAATTTAGAATGACTTGCAATAAATCTTATATTGTATATTAAAATATTGAAATTGAACTACCGCAAATAGGTGTGTTTATATGAAACGTGAGATAAGCGACAATTTAGCTTACAGTAATATATTTAAATTATAATATGTTAATTTGGAGGGACTAATTTTTATACTTAACGGTTTTTAATTTGAATAAAAAATGTGGGCCACATGTTCTTTAAGGTGCTTAATTAAATCATTTAATCAACATCTTAGCTTGTCAACATATAATCATTCATCTTCTTTAGCGCATGCCATACCAAACCAACAAGCGTTTCTATCTCCATGCTCCCTTAATATTTAATTAATTTCACTAACATAACATTATTCTTCAAAGCAATTGTTTTGGTTTCAATTTAATTCTCCTTTGTGAGACATACACCAATCCATCAATTTGATGATTTAAAATTGGTTGATGCATTCCAAAAGTTGTACAAATCTGAAGACCAATTCATTAGTGTACTCAAATGAAGGAAAAACATCATTTGAACATGATAGATAATAGTATTCCACACAAAGCATGTGGGAAAAGAAAGGACGAATGGCATTAAAAAGGAAAGAAAATCAATCATAAGGTTTACTTTTTCTATTTATATTTTTAGGCAGAAAATACATATTTAATCTTTTAATTTTACATAATGTTTTATTTTATTTCCTTAATTTTGTAAAATGTCATCTACATCCTTTAACCTTATTGTTATTGATAAAAAATATTAATATTGAAAATTTAAATCTTAACAAAATATATTTTAAACACTCACATATTAAATTTAATGTTCAAAATAACAATAATTGTTACATATATCATTTGAGACTAATTAAAGGATTGAAAAAAAATATTTTTTAAAATTAAAGGATTAAACTGAAACGTTTTTTAAAATTACAGAAATAAAATTGCATTTTAGTGCTTTTTCTTTTACTCTTCTAATTTTTTTTAATAAGCCAAGATTGCAAATCCACAAATATCCATATCAATAGCCTTTTCTCACAAGGAGGCAAACTCAATTACATTCACTGCCATGTAGCATGTAGGAGCTAAACTTGAATCTCCTCCTTAATAGTATTGGTTATACTACTTCCGGTCTTAATTATAAGACTTTATTTATAGTTTACAAATGAGATTTTATAATTAAAATCAGAAGTAATATGTTATTACTGAGCAATTCAGATTTAAGTTACACTCTAAATAAAAGATAAAGCTCTTTCAACATGGTTCCTTTTTTCATTACAAAAGTTGAAATCATCTATCTATTATACCTGTAAAAAAAGTAAGAAGTATCATATCAAACCTTTCATTCTCTGTTGGGTTTTTATCTCTCTATATATGCTAGCACAATATCTAAATATATAGACACACATAGGCCTGTTCAAACAGGTAAATTGGAGAAGAGATCATAGACCCATGACGAAGGATTTGATACGAGCCATCAATTCATGTGTTTGGCTCTGTGATATCTGAGATTTGCTTAGAATCTGAAACGCGTGACCTACCCCTCTGCACACCAAATGTTCGACCTTTTTCCCAGCTCGCACCAAAGCACCACACAACTCCAAGTTCCGATCTTTCAATATATCCAACTCCGACACACAAACCAACACAGGACACAGCCTCAATTCCTCCAATCTCACCGACTCTTGTCCCAATGGGTTGCACCATTGATGGTCCCGGTTCGAACCTCGAGGCAGAGCCAAGCGCCAGTACGTATCAGAAGCAGCTAAGCTCAGTGCAGAGCTTGGAGCTTCACCCATCTTCTTCTCTGATGCTGTTCTCTTTTCTCCTCCAAAGAAAGGTTGTATCAGAATCATACCCTTCACATCCAAAGGCCTCATGGCTGATGAAGCTTCGTGTGTTGATAAATTTAAGGCTACGTTATAGGCTATGTTGGCACCAGCACTATCTCCTGCTAGGAAGATTCTAGAAAAGTTGCATTTTTGAATCCACCATTGACTAGCTTCACACTGGTATAGGATTTGCTGTTTCACCCATAACAGGGATTTGAACCCATCTTCATAAGCTGCAGGAAGAGGGTTTTCTGGTGCTAGACGATAGTTTATTGACATGATCAAGCAACTGAGTTTGGATGAGAGCTTAGAAAGGAACTCATGGTAACAAACCCAAGAAGCAGAACCAACGCAGAAACCACCTCCATGAAAATAGATCAGCAAAGGAAGCTTCTGGTGAGGATTATGGCGGGAAACTGTGGTGTTAGGGACATAAAAACGAGCCCAAGTGCCTGTGAAATTGTCAATGGCCATGTCTGTTGAAATCACATTGAGATCTGGACAGGGTGAAGCTGGGACACAGGACACAATCTGGGGTCGCTCCACGTTTCCATCTCTGTGAACTCTGATAAGTCCCTCAATTTCCTCAACCACATCGCCATGGTGGTGGTGGTGGTGGATTTCTTTGCTTCTGTACTGATGGCTATGGCTTGGCCTTGATGCAAGAGAAGACGTGGTCTTTGTCCTCATGTTGGAAGAGAGAGAGAGGGGCTGCTAAAGAAACAAAGTTTGGAAAATATTTGAAGTCACAGGTTTGAACTTTGAAGCCTTACCATACAAATGCCCTCATATATATACAAAAAGAAATGGAAGAAAAGCATGTAAATGCACCAAGAGGGAATGATGAGAAAACCCAATAAAAATAACGTTTATATGTTTCTTTCTTTATTTAAATTAGCCTAATTTATTTAATTTTGTTCTTAAACCAACACAGTTTTCTATTAGCTGAGGGAAAATCCTATCTTGAATGGGATGAAGAGGTGGACGAATCTTTATGTGACAAGTGGGTAAAAGGGAAGGTGTCCACGTGAATTCAGATGTGGAGGGGCATACATATGTGACTAATGGGTTGGCCTACCATTTTCACAATTCAACGAATCTGAACATAAGAGAAGCCTGCTTGGAAAAGTATCTATACAAATTTTTTTTTTTAAAGTTTTGACTTCTATAAAAATTAAAATTGAAATATGTAACATTCATTGTATTTTTATTATAGAAAAATTAATAATAATATTTTTTATTACCTTGAATTGAGCTCTAAAAATTAGAACTATTTTTATTTACAAATTAGTTTTTTATAATTCTTAATATAATTAGATTCTGCGCAACAAAAAATAATCTTGAAGAAGAAAAAAAAGAAGACAATAACTTGTGTGTATAAATTAGGTGGGTGGGATAGTGTTTGCCACTATTAAGTTCCAAAATCATGGTAAGCTGCACATTGAACAGCATGAGTGCATGCAATAGATGTTTGGTTTCACACGCTAGCCATAGCCTCACATCTTTGACCTTATTTTTTGCTTTAATTTATAATATATGACTTCTTTGGTCAACCCTCAAGTTTATTATCCTTCAGTCATCACATAGCCTAGTTACTTAACCATTCAGTTACATGAAACCTCAACAAAACGTGTAGAAATTACTGTTGCTACTCCATCCACTTCCTAATATAAGAAGTTAAATATAATCAATTTAGATACATTAGGAAATTAGTTTAGTTAGTTATTTGTTAAAAATATATGTTAATTTTCCTAAAATATACTGTCTAATAATTTGCATCAAAACTACTCTTTGATAAATGTCCCCTTAACATATGGAATCACTATAAATAATTTGAAGAAAAAAATTCATAAATTTGAAAAACAATATGAATTGAGATCTTATATTTAATTGTGACCAAAATAAACTCCTTAAGAAGTTTTTATATTTAGGATCAAAAGGAGTATTAAATTATAAATAGTGTGATTCATTCCTATATAGAGTATATAAGCCCCATATGTAGTTATCTCTTAACTGCTACATAATCATATATACCCAAAAAAAAAACGATAATCTGAATAATTCAGATGAAATTTAATTTAGACTATCTGAGCAGGATAGCCCAATTTTAATAATGATGATTTAAACCAAAATAAATTACATCAAAATGTGCAGAAGGTGCATGAAAGTTGTAATAGTAAGTGATAAAGAAGCACACATATATAAATATAATACTCTTCTGGTCCTAAATATAAGATCTCTTTTGTAGAGTAAATTACACTACAAAAAGAGTTCTATGACCGAAGGAATATAATATAATGATGTTTGGGGATAAAAGAGAAAAGAGAAGGGAAACATGCTGATAAAGGAAGTAGAGAAAGCATGACAATGTTGACATGTTAAAAAGAAACAAGAGAGACAAGGCATATATAATGGTGATAGTGGAGTAGCCAACACAATGGCCCTATATATCTCCTTCACTTTTAGGCTGTCCCCCATTACCATCATTATCTCAGCCAACACTGTTTCAATTGAGATGTTAGCCCTTCATTTACTCATGAAGCTGTATTCTATTATTGATCTCAAGATTCTTTGTGGTAGGACAAGTCAAATGATGATCATTATTCTATACAAATAACATTATTTCTTTCTGATCTTTGACATAAGATTTACGTAATTAATTTGAGTATATTAAAAAAAATCTAATTAATTAATTATAATAAATATGACATGATCTTCTTAAGATATTAATTAATTAATAAGTTATATAAATTAGTTTGAAAAAGATGATAAACATAACAAACAAAGTTGATTGAAATTGTTTATGCTTAGAATTAAATCTAGCTAACACCCAACTAATTAGCTTGTATATCAGGGAGTGGAGGGAGAAATTTATTCATAGTATTGTCATTATCTTAAGCATGCATTCTATTATTGATCTCACATTCTTTGTGGTCGGGCAAGTCAGTTGATGATGACTATTCATTCAAATTGGAATTTCAATACGCTAAAAAGACACTAATTTATTTATAGCATATATTGTTATTATCTTAAGCTTCTTAGCAAATAAACACATATAAGTTGCAATTGCATGACTTAGATATAGTTTAGATTTAGTGGGAAAATTAAAACTCGATACCTATCACTTAATGTCAAATATTTAAATTTCATGGATGGAGACTGAGCTATCCCTAGATATTCAAGTTCAATAATACTCAAATTTAGAATGGTATTTATTGAAAAAGGAAATAAAACTATCATACCATTGTAAATAAGGAAAAATTATCATGCCTCAAAGAAGGAATGTAATTATAAAAAAAATTACAACAATTGAGCTGTATATAATGACAGGTTTTGATATAAGAAATAAAAATAGGTTCGTGCTACTTGTTGGGAAACATTTAGGTTATTACGTTAATTTCTTGAGGATCCATAGTGATTTTACCTTGTAAATAATCATGGCAATACAATTTTTGGTTCATTTCTTTTTTGACATGTTTTGATGATAATTAAACATCTTACAAAAGTTCA
Source organism: Neltuma alba (assembly GCF_004799145.2). Lineage (NCBI taxonomy): Eukaryota > Viridiplantae > Streptophyta > Magnoliopsida > Fabales > Fabaceae > Neltuma > Neltuma alba. Next base: position 211,533 of record NW_021636801.1, read on the forward strand.
ATTCATCCGATGATATGGTACGAGCTGCGTGATCTATGTTCTTTGACTATATGTTGAGGAGGTTAAGCTAAGCGTGAGGATGATATAATTATCACTAACAATAATGAAATACTTTTTGAAACGTAAAAATGAGATTTTAGAAATTTTAATGACTGAATTAAGACAACATATTTTTATTAGATTAAATTGTCGATACTTGCTTCCACGGATTTAAAAAGATGTACACTTGGTGACACCTTATCTGAGTTATCTATATTTAATTTAGATGATTTAGATTCTATAATTTTTTGTTGTAAAACCCAATTAACTAATTTCTTAGTTGGTCTTGATTAAGAGTTTTGAATAGATTCGTTGGGTTGGATTTAATATTTTCCCTTTTGAGCTTGAAATAACATAGTTTTGAGTTTAAAAAAAAAAAGCAGTTTATCAAATTTGTGCCTAAGAAAATTCTCTTTTGCTAGATTATATGTTATTTATATTATGAACATTCCATTTAATCATAAAATATATTTTTTTCTATTTAAATATTATTCATTTTATGATTATACATGAATATTTTGTATATTTAGTCATAACCAGGTTGATTATGATTTAACCATCATCAGATCTCTATTCCTTGAACTAATGTCTCTACCGATCCCATTTTTAATGCCATGATAAATTTAAATAATATAACAAAAAATAAATTAAAATAAATCAGACAAAAAGTGTATATATCTAGCTAGTGCATATGATGAGAATATGCACCAAAGCCAAATCCATGGGCGACATCGGCCATGAAAGCATCTAAGTCGAAGGCTTTGATGATGACCATGGACGTTGGTGCTGAGTGGATCAGTTGGACTTGTGAGGTCAAATCTCACCTTTTTCTTTAATGTCTTCTTTGTTATTATTTTCTCTTGACCACGAAACACTCTATCTTTTCACTTGTGTTCTTATTCCAAATCATGTTCCCAGAGAAAAGCTTTCATGTCTCAAAGCCTTGCTTCTCTGGGGACCTCACAACAAATATTTCTTCCAATCAAAGGGGTTCATATAATTACCTATATTAAAAACATTAAATTAATGTTGATATTTTGTATTTGTTCCTGTGGATTCTAAATATAAGAGATAGTTGAGGATTTAATTTGATCCTAAATATAAAACCTCTGTTTTTTCTGTCTATTTATTTTTCTTCAAAGTAGTTCTCATAATAATTACATCTGTTGAAAGGTTTCCATTTTAATTCACATTATTAACAAGAATATTCTAGAAAAAAAAATAATACTCATTTGTTACAAATAGGTAGCTTAACTAATGTTTTTTTATATTCACAAATTAGTTATTTCACTCTTATTTAATTTAAAGAGCGAAGGTATTATTTAATTTTTCTTGTTTTAAACTTATAAATTATTTTTCTCCATATTAAAAGATATTCATGCTTTGGAAGATTAAAGATTCCAGAGACTTGAAATGACCAAGACATATAAATGTGTTCTCTTGGACAATACACTTTCTAACATTCTCTTTTTTCACAAGCAAGTGGAACGGCAAGATAAGAAATAAGAGAACAATCACGTGCCCTTCACATGACATATCTAAACATGAAAGAGTGGAATATTTTGTATTCTGAATATATTAATAATTACCTAACACATTATTATAAATTGATTCAGCCAGCAATATTATATGCACCAAAAACACACACAGGCACAATCTTTTACATATAGACTTCCATTTTTCCGGAGATAAGCTTATAAGACCCTAGTTTATGTCTAGTGTGTCTTTTTTTTTTTTTAAAATCCGTCCACTAAGTCAAATCCCTATGCGATAATCCCTCCGATTATAAATGTAAGACTCATTTTGTAGTGTAATTTACACTATAAAATTGGTCTTATATTTAGGATTGGAGGAGTAATAAAGTCCTAGTATTTATTTGCCAAATCTACTCAACAATAACTAATTAAGTACCAGTTTAATATTTATTCCCTTTAAGTAATGTCATAAGTTTAAATATGTTGGATGGAAAAAAAAATTAAGCTTCATCCAGCACTTGAAATATTTTTTTAATTGCTAAAATATTTTATGATCCATTTGGCATTTTAAATTATTTTTTCATATACGAGTCTGGCACCCTTAATTGCCCAAAGCAAAGTTACACTGCAAAATACTTTATGATACTAAATGTATATAAAAAAAAACTTAATAGACATACTTAGAAAAATATTTTATTATGGTAAATAAACTACAAAATACTTCTAAGTACTTTTGAATATTAGACACAGTTAGAATATATTTCAAGATATTGAATGAATATTAATCTTAAAAATATTTGGACAAGTTTTACATGAATGTAATAACACCCTACACATTTAAGAGCTTGTTTTGATTAAAGGTCGCAAAAGCAAGTTTTATTCCAACTTTTTAAAAATAAAATTGAGATAAAAATTTTATTAGTATAATTTGATACACATTTGAATAAGTTTTTTTGATATAAAATTCAACTTGACATAAAGTTGTTTAGATTCATATATTGAGAAGCCAAATTCAAAAGGTTCGAATTTGTATAAAAATTAAAAGTGAAAAGCCCAGCAGAGTTACTTCAACTTCAAATTGATTTTTGAGCAAAAAAATCAGTCAACTCCAAAATCATGTCAAACTTTTTTTTTTCCTCCAATTTGAATCTGAACTACTTTCATGCCTAGAAATCAGTTTCAAGCACTAAAACTATTTAGAAGATAATTAAAGCCTTCATGTTGTAACTTCTCTAGCAAGTAAAGTGAGGATACCAGGGGTTTGAATAAAAGGGATGGCGAAAACAGCAGAAAACAATCAGAGAGAAATATATATATATATATATATATATTGCTTGTTTAAATTAATCAACTATATTTATGAGCAGTTAGTGACAATTAATGGAAGTATCAGAGGGAGGGAGAGAAATTAAGAATGATGAAAACTAAATCAAATCAACTATTGATTACTAAAGTCACTCAAAAAATAGCAACATGTAAAAGAATTCTAACAGGAGGGCAGCATAATTATCTCTACAGGAAGTTGCTCTCACAAGCTCCATGCTAGCTAGCTAGACATCATCACATGATCAATGGCATGAAGTGCTTGACTGGAGAAATACCGCACGTCCACATCTGGGTCCTCGCTGAGCTCAACCAGACACGGACGAATAGTCTTCTCCACCACCTTCGTAACAAAATGATTTTCACAGAATAAGAGCAGAAAAATTGGACAGGGAAGAAAAAGACAGATAATGAGTATAAAAATGGAATGCGTCCCACATAGTCACACACTTATGCATCACTTTTTCTTCGAATATGTGAATATATTGAAACAATTAATAAAGCACGATCCAATTGGTACAGGAAACAGTACATGTAGGCTCAGCAATGAGAAAGATGATAAGGTATCAGATGCTTACAGACTGATCAACAATTGGGAAGATGGACTCTAAAACCTTGGCCACGTTGAACTTTATGTTGGGCACCCTACAGGGAGCGATCAGGCAGCAATTACAAACTGAACTAGATTGAACCTTAAACCCTATAAAATGACAGTAAAAACAGGTAACCTGTCTTTTGATGCAGTAATAACAACGGGCAACAATTTTGAACAAGTGATTTCAGAGCCCATAACAGGAGCAAGCAGAGCGACAGCACGAAGTACTGTCATGCGATACAAGTAGTGTGAATCGTTGATCATGTCTAAAACCTGTCCATCATTCATAGAGTTGCATTCAGAAAAAAACAGCAGATATTTTAATACAAGGAGTCTCTTCCTACGAAAGCTGACTGAGTATAAACTGTCAGCGCATTGTGACTCTTTTTCAATAATCTAAGACAAAAAGATGAACCTGCGGAATTATGTGCTGCACAGCCCACTCAGGACCGAATTCTTCTGCAAGACGCTTCAGGTTGTTAGCACCCGCATCACGAATTGAATGAACCTGCAATAAACACCAAAAACAGAAGGTTAAGAATGACAGTCACGCGGAACAGAAGATTCCCTAACCTTTTCTTAGGAAGCTGAAAAAAATGCTACTTTGTTTTACCAAGAATGTCAAAGACAGACAAGGGCCATCACAAGATAAGTGAAAATGAAAATCTACCGTATGAAAATTCTTAGTCGACACGCACAGAGGAGTGAATACTATGCTAAGTACATTAGACTAGTTGTGAACTAGGAAGCAAGAACCTTATCCTGCAACCACTGCATGCAAAGAGCACCAAGCTTGTCATCAAAAAACCCAACACCCAATTGACTTGCCAGTAAGGGCATATACTCTATTATCGCAAGCCTGACTCTCCAATGCCTATCCTCAGCAAGCTCAACAATTGCTGGCAACAAAGATTGAGACAATAGATCGATTCCAACAACCTGCAAATATGCTGCTTCATCAGCTTTTACTTCAAGAAACTGACTTTCTTTTGTGCCGTTTTCTTCTGTTTGTATAGGGTGAAGGAGAAAGCATCACAACTTGTGCTGTAGAATTTAGAACATCAGAAAAAGAGAGGGGGGTTGTGCAGAAGAAGGTTGGAAAGGATAACCTGATTCACTTGATCAAGTTTGCTGATAATGTTTAAGCGCACATCAGGAAATTCATCCTTCAGAAGGGAAAGGAAAATTGGAAGAAGCTGCTCAATTGTTGCATCCTAAAATAACAAAACCGTACCGTTAGAAGTCACATTTGCACAAGAGCTTACTGGAACATGACCTGTTCCATAGGTTCATACTTCTCTGTCCTTGAGTTTAGAGGAGAACAACCAAAGAAGTCACATTTACCCAAAAAGAGACTACACAATGTGGGGGCCAAACCCAAAAATAAATGCACACGGTCTCACAATGGTAGCATTCACAAAAGCTTTCATTTTTCTAGTTTGTCTTTAATAATAAGGCCTTGATATTTTTGCACTGAACCCAAAATTAGCAGTCAGGCTCTTCTCTTTGACGCTGGTTGGAAAAGGGCAAGGGTAAACCGGGGGAAAAAGTAAATTCATCTAAGAGATTAGCAGTGCATGCTCTGTAGCTGAGAACACTAAATGATATTTTTTATAAAAGGCATTAAACGATGTATTTAACTCCATTAAGGAACGGGGAAAATGCAGGCACACGAAATAATGCAAACACCACCAAAACAATATCTTTCACCTCACATGAAATGTAGAAGCAAATTCCGATCAGCACCACAATAAATGCTGATACTGTTGCATGAACGATATTTATACCTTTCCTAAAACTGGAGCCATTCCCATTATCACTGAAGCCAAAGCAGATCGAACATGTTGTGAAGAATCTGCTGACAGTTCCTACAAGCATCAATATGAAAGATTGAAACAATTGTGCAATAAGGCACATTATATATACCTTTAAAATACTGAATTGCATGAGCAAATCACAAAAAGGTTGCTGTACATTACAAAGGTAAAATATAAACGCATCATAATGTTTTCTATTTTTATTTCATGCACACCTTGACACAAGGAAGAATATGCTGAACTGCAAGATCTGGATCTAAAATCCGGCAAAACTTCATCACTTTTCCAGCAGCTGCTATACGTACTTCAGCCTCATTATCCCGAAGCAGCCGAACATAAGCAGGGACCAGTTCCATCCTGAACAGTTACAAAAGATATTCTTAAAATAGCAAAACCAGATTAATAGATACGCCTTCAAATTTAGGCCATATCAAACCCCGAAAATCAACACATAAATAATAAATTTTGGTATTAAAATAATCATCACTAACATCAAATCTAACAAACATGTCCAAATCAATATGGAAATAACAAATTTTGGCATTAAAATAATGTTGCATCTAATAATCATTATTAATTATCATTGTGAAGAATTTATACTTCGTGTAGGAATATGAGGAAGAGACAAGCACCAAACGCAGCTAAATGATAATACCTGGTAGGTTCAGGCCCTACAGCTTCACAGAGCTCATACAATTGATTTGCAACCATGCAACGCACTCGCCAAGATTTATCCTGTCCAGGTTCAAATCAAAGTGTAAATACAGAAAAGAATGAAAATTTGTAGCAATGAACAATCAAAACGCATTTAAGTGAAAAAGAATCTCTAGACTTAGTTGACGTCAAATGCAATTAAAACAATTTACTTATTCACACCACCTGCCCTAAGCATAGCAGTAAAGTTTAAATTTCTCCTTGCAATCACAACTTAAAATTCAAGCCTAAAAATACCCCTTTTCCTTTTTAGACATCAGCAAAGATGATGTATATGACTTTTCAGCAGATACGAAGTATTCCTTAACCTACTTGCATATGAATGGTCTATAGTCATAAATTAAATAGATGGAGGAACATTCAGTCCAAAGAGGATGATGCACAAAGAGCAAAAATCTTAAACAAAAGTCAAATCAATACGCAAGCCCCCTGAATTATTGATATATAAAAAGTCCAGATCTTGAAGAGAGAAGAGACATAAATTATAGATACTTTCTAGTTTTACTTCCAAAATATACCTGAGAAAAATTAACAATAACTGGGAGAATATGAGCAACACAATCTTGGGGCTCCAACAGCTTGCCAAGAGTAGCACAACCCTCCACAGCCAACAACCTAACAGAATCTTGATCTGAACCAAGATAAGAAGCATATATAAAATAAAGTCATGTATAACCGGAAGAATAAAGAACTCTACAAGATATTGAAGCAGCCTAGCATGCCAGACATATAACAGATATATTCCATCTAATACATAAAATATCCGCTCAATTACCATCCTGTGTAAGATCCTCAAAAATTGACATGATATCCGCATTCAGATAAGCATATTCAACAGTTGCAGCAAATTTTCCGAGATTTGACACAGCAGACCTTCTAACCATAGGCATGTCATCTCGACACAGCTGACTGTATATTGACCTCAATTCTGTCTTCAGCACTTCCGGTGCAGTTGGGTATGCAATATGAAATAGCCCACAAGCTGAGATTCGGGCAGTAAACCACTCACCCATTGCCAGTCTCTGGAACAAGGACATATTTTCATTTGGAAAGATTTTCAACAAACATGATGAATGAGAACTAGCAGGACACGACAACACAAAAATATATGAACATGCACTACAACTGCAATCACTTAGTAATAACAAAATATCAAGTGTCATGGCCATGTGGCTGGCTGATAACATCTACTCCTTTAGGCATCATTTGAGTAAGTTAACCAAGATCCACAAACCAATCTCTTTTTACATGAGTACCGTAGCAACTCTTTGATATAACACAGAAAAAACCCTGGTAGAGAAATGAATCCACGTAATCAGAATGTTGATCCATTGTGTCAAAGGGTCAGATTTCATATATAAGCCTCCAGTTTGTGAGTTCAAAGTAATAATATTATGTTATACTGAAGGAACCAACAAACGGGTGTTATCTCACCTTCACCAAAGGGATAAACCAATCAACCACATCGCTCTCCCTCATTTGAGCTCCAATTCTACAAAGTGATTCCACGGCTTTATCTCTTGCACAGGTTTCCTCAACAGTGCAAAGCGTCTCCAGAGGTGGCAGCAACACATTGGCATGTTCCACCCCACCAACATAGGGTATGAACACTCCCAACTCCTCTGCCGTTGCAAGGAGTACCTCATCATCATCATCATCATTGTTTTCACTCAAAAATGGAATTAATTCCTTCCGGGTTCGCTCCTTCCCAAGAGCACGTGCTATGGTTGACAGCCTGCGAATTGAGTTTAGCCTTAGTTGGATGTCATCGTTTTTTAGCTCGTCTACAAGCACGGCTATTGGATAAAGTGGCTCGTCAACCATAGACATTTTGTTTCCAAGCTATCTGGAAGAATGAACAATTTAATCAATTGTCAGAAAATAAGTTCATGAAATATAGCCATAAGTTCTGCAAACAATATTAAATCATTACGCGGATACCCTACTATTACTCTCAAGCAACCAACTTAAAAATATTAACATGCAACACCTAAAGGATCCCAAGAGTTTACCCAAAAAAGAAAAGGAACGGAAAATGGAGAAAACATTAAGCCAGAAACACAAGGCTAAAACTCAGTGTTGCAGTACAAAATCTAAAATGGCTCTTAAAGGAAGGAAAAATGGAATAAAAATTCTAGAATTCTCTAGTCATTAGGCCTCGCACAACCTCTAGGTTGCAAACCAAGCTGCAGGTATCATAAAACTAATGCTTCAAATCTTTCACAAGAGCTCTACCAAAAGATTAATTTCTTAGGAAGCCTCATTTTTAAGTACCACAAGACAGTGCCTCTTAAAACCCCTCAAGGCAAGATGTTATTTCGATTTCAATAAAACCGAAGCATCAAACTTTAGTAACTTCATAGCTACTCGCCCAGCTTACTTTGCAGCTAAACAGGGGATTTGATTTAATTTAGTCCAATTGACAGTGGAAGATGTCTCAGAAAACGATAGAGAAACTAGAAATCCATTTCCAAGAACGAATCGGCGAAATGACAAGTAGAGAGCACCGTACCGATCGCACCGCGTTCCCGCCGGCCGCCTCAGATCCCAGAAGTTGGACGGCCTGTGGGAGGAGACAGAAGGACGGACCAAGAGGGAAATTCGGTAAACAACGGAAATATATATAGAGATGGAAATTTACAAACGTTAAACCGTTACCGTTGATTGAATTTAATATATATTTAATTTGATTCTAAATATAAAAATTAGTTGATTAATTTAAATAGATTAAAAACTAAATTAAATTATTTATTTATAATAAATATATATTATTTTTTTAAAATATTCTTACTAATCAAATTTATTAATTAGAACTACTATTATTAAAAAGACTATCTTAAAAGAAATATAAATATAAGAGATAAAATGGATTGATATTTTATATTTAGTACTAAAACAAAAACCAAATGAGATCTTATATTAAAGATCAGAGGTAGTAATATTTTAAAAAAAATAAAAAAATGTAAGGTAATATATATAGCGTTAAAATGTTATTTAAATAATTTAAAATTTAAAATTACAGTAAAAGTATAGTAAAAACTAAAAACAAATCTAATATCACAATATACAGAGTCTAGGTAACAAGATTTGGACTGACAGGGAAAGAATTAAGAATGCACATACAAAATAAACTGGCAGCGAAAATTTCAAAAAAAAAAAAAAAAAGGATTCTCCCCAGAAAAATATAGAGTTAAAGTTTATTAAGTTCGAATAATATGTGTGATATATCCATTAAAATATCAAGATATATAATAGAAAATAGAATAACATGGTATAAATGGTATAACAAATAATATAATACTTATGGGGCCCTAAGCGTGTTCTAGGAATAAAATCAAAGTTAAAATGCAAAGTAAAATTACAATTAATGCGGGTTTTCATAAAATCATTAACAATTAACAAGTCGGAGTACTTGTACGACACCTCATATTGTTTGTAAATCTTAAATAATATCCTAAATATAAACCTCTTTCCTAGTATAATTTACACTACGAAAGGAGTTTTATATTTAGAATCGGAAGAATAATTTATTTTAAATTTTGTGTAATATGTATAGGGAAATATTCGGTAATTACATAAATGTTTATAATTTAATTTTCCAATGACCTATGGTGTGAAAGAGAAAGCATTTTCCAGATAATATTTGTCTGGCTTGGATAAGTATTTGCGGTTGCTTGGATGTTATTTTCAGATATTAATAGTCACATACGATTTTCTAACTTCACTCCATTCTTAAAAAAAATGTAATATTAATATGACTCAAATTTCTAAGGTGAACCTTGAATTAGACTGAAAAAAATTAAGGATTATTTGAGATAAAAAATGCAACTTAATAATTTATGTTCAGTATACTAACTTAAAATTAGTATTGAGAAGATTATATACAAGAATTAAATAAGGTTGATTGGCCAGCGTTACCCAAAAGAGATGAAGAGCAACTGTGAGTTTGTGACATTTTTTTCAAACCTCGAGAGACTTGAGAGTATTGAAGCTTTAAAAAAAACAGAGGGAGAGAATTCAGAGTTTTTTTTTTAATTTTTGACAAATTTGCAAGATTTATTTATTTATAAGAAAATTCAACTAGAACTTATTCATAATTTTTTTGTTAGTATTGGGTAAAGAGGTAGAGAATAATTCTTTTGGGAGAAAAAACTAAAAATCTAAAATATCCTTGTAAAAGAATAAGAAACAAATACACTCCTCTAATTCATCCAACATATTTTATCAGGAAAAAAACTTAAATCTCATTAATTAATTTTGCGTCAAAATGTATTAATTTTTTAATGTTATTCCTATTTAATATATATTTTATATTTTAATAAATTGTCATGTAAATAATAAATGAAGAATATAATTATAAATTTATCTTAAAAATTTTTTTGTTATGACTTAGAGTATTCTCAAGTCATTTTTTATTTAAAACTAATTTTTATCAGGTCAAAAATATTAAGGTTAAAATCATCTCAATAAGTATGTTCTCCTAGATTTAAATCTGTATTCTTTTTTTTTTTGTAAAGATAAAATTACTTATTATTTTAACTAACAAGTTGTTCCTGAACAAAGGAGTGACGAGTTTTTTCCCCCTACAAATAGTGGGAGAAGAAAATAATTTGAACATTTGCTTCTTTAAGTGAGACTAGGGAGGCCCCACCCGAGTCACCTGATGATTTGCCTCCTACCCAAGAATATCCCTTCCAAGCAACCAAACAATTTAACAGCGCTGCTCTTACCTTCCATTTCCCGCATCCAAATGAACCATCGGTAAAATGAATTGATAGTTGCTGATGTGGCAGTTATGTTTTGTAACGATAGGGATTTTGACCTAAGTTGGCCAAAACTTGGAGACTGATTCCTGAAAGCTACTAGGACCTTGATCCTAGTTGACCTTAACTATAAGCAACATGAATTGATACATTCTTATCATCATTTCTGTTCTCTTTTCTTTAAGGTTTAGCCCTGAGGAGAGTGGGAAGTATAGGCTTATTTAAAATAGTAGTAGAATTTTTTAAAAATAACTTCTTAACTGTGATTTATAAAATATTCCTCTAGTTTCATCTATAAGGCACTTTTGATATATTTTACATAGATAAAAAAAATCTTAAACTTCATTAATTATCATTGAAAATTTAATAACTTTTTAATTTTATCCCTATTTAATATACATTATACCTCATATAAACAGACTCAACATAATAATAAATAAGGAGTAAAATTGTACATCCATACAAAAAATTTCTCTCAGTGCCTATAAATAGGACCAAAAATATCTTCTTTCTCTGCCCTATAAATAGGACCAGAGGAGTATTATATAAGTATATAAAAATAATTTTACCTTGAATTAAGTAAATAAGTGCTTTTAAAGATTTTAATCATAATTCCAAATGAACATTAAATATATTTTTATTTTGAGAGTGAAATTGGTTGTTAAAATTGTGAAAATGGCACTCATATGTTATGAGAAAAGGGGGTTTAAATGAACTTTCTAATTAATCAATTCATCTAAAGGTTTATGTACCAAATATAAAAGTGGATAAGCGTCTGATGTTAGAAGTGGAACCAATTAATTACTTCATATGTGTTTGTATATTGGCAATTATGATAGCCTCTGTTTATAGTAGAAAATAATTTTCTAAGAAATATTAAAAGTAAACAGTAAACTTCACCTAAGTTTATTTACTTTATAAAAAAAGTGAAAATTGATATTTAATATGAAATGTTAGTTGCATTTCTCCCATCTTAGTTTCAACACTTTCTTCATCCTTGATATACTGGGCTTTAGAAGATCAACTTCTACCAACAGAATTCGATTGTAGAAAAAACCAAAGTACTGAATTAAAATTTGAATTTTCATTGAGAGAAATGTTTACCCTCATATTATTTCTTAGTAATACTTTACTCTTTAATTATATTAATTTTTTAAGAAAATTAGAAAAATAATTACTTTTGTCAAATATATTATATTAAGTTGCATATTTAAATTACTTATGGTAAAGACACGAGAGAGTATTAGATTCTTCTACAATGTAACAGCCAAGGGTAAGAGTGTGTGTGTGTGTGTATATATATAGGGAGAAATATGACTACTGAATTATAATTAAAATTTATAATATTCTTATGGAACTTATATTTAACTAGTTATGATGGGAAAAAAAAAAGGTGCACAAGAGCCTCATCTATTAATGTTAATTATAAACTAAGTTTATTAATTACCAATTTAACATTAAAAAAATAACAATAGATCCCAAAAATTAATAGTTAAATCTTTTTTTTGTGCTAAAAGATAATTTGTAAATATCCGTTTAAATATTTGATTTGTCATTAAATTAATTTTTTAACGCTTATTTAAATGGCGTAAAGATGGACAACGGAATTTTATTGGATGATGAAAAAAATTGTCCAATGGCAGTATTACGCTTTCAAAGAGTTGAATTTACAAGATGTGCTGTACTGATCGAGCCCCAAAAAAAATCAAACAGTAAGATCCATAAGCCTATTAATTAAATCCATAGTATTAAAAACCGCACCGGATCGGCCGGCTTGAACCGAAAACCGACCGATCAGTTGCCTGAAAAACTGGCAGGAGGATTGTAGATAGGAATATTTTGCTGCCATAAATCTATTTTGATATTTTGCTGAATGAATATTAGTTGTTTTAATAATATGATATTATGATGTCAATTTGTCAAAGGAATTGTAGGAAAAAATGAAAAGAAAATATAAGTATATAATTATTTTATTAAAAATTCAATGTATTAAATTGATATTTAGTCTTTGGGATGGTATAATGAGAATTTAAATTAATTTTTATTTTTTTATTTTTCACCGGTTTTATCCCGGTTTGACACCGACCCGACTCACGAACCCTTGACCCACTATCTCAACCAATTCAAAAGCCGGTCTGGTTTTTAGTACTTTGATCAAATCGTGCAGCATAATTAATCTCCCTTCACTACCTCTATTTCAGTGATCCTGGGCTTTTAAGCCCCTAGAGCATCCAGAATCTTTTGATTAAAAAGAGAAATAATACATACATTGCAGTAACGTGGGATTAAAATAGTAGCTTGCAGCAGATTTATAATTGGACTTCCTCATTATTACTTGCAATTAAAAGAACTAATAAGACAACCAAGTTTTTCTAATTTAGTAAAATTTAAAAAAAAAAAAAGAAAGAAAGATAATAACAGAACTGTGCTCATAATAGCTCCTTGTAAGATAGAAACATGGGGGGTTTTTTTGGTTTATCATTTACAAAAGAGTGCCTCGCCTATTAAGAAGATAACTTGAACTCTTCATGTCAGACATTTGAAATTTGTTAAATGTAATAATACATCATGCATGCAATGTACTCTATGGAGATATCTTCAATCATCTTATGTGAATTCCTACTTCGCTGGGGGGGAAAAATAGATGCTGGCGCCCCAAGGGGTATTTATATAAGGAAAACAAAGTCATTGCATGGAATCCAACATTCTAATCCTCTCGTATCAGAATGAAAATAATGAGTTTTATTCCAGAAAGCCTTGTCATAACTATACCCAATACAGAAATGTTTTACTCTCGTGTAGCTTACGCAAACACTAATAAAAACTGTAAGCTAGCCAATCAAAACACTCCTACTCTATCAAAGAACAAGGCAAATACCTAAAATCTGCATTTGAATTTTATCATTTATAAATTGTGAGTCAGTATTGAATTGTTATGTACTGACCTAATGAGCAGGACATTTTTTTTGAAATTAAACAAAAGCGTTTGTACACTCGTGCTCAAAATCTAACCACCTGCTTACTTACTCTGGCTAGCCTGAGGAATCTTTGAAGTTTGCTTTCTCACTCAATTCTTCAAACTCATCTACAAGATTCTGAAGCCTTGCAACGAACTCAATTAAAAGTGAAGCAAATGTTGCTAAAGACAAGGAGCTCGCGCTTTCATATACCTCAGAATTTTGCTCATCCATCACATTCATGGCATCTGCATCAAATGGTAGAAAAGGCCATGATCCCATTTTCCCGACATTACCCACAGAACTCCATTTCCGGATGCAAGAGTCTTCTGAACTATCCCTTGCCTCACTTTGTGGTGGCATGTTATCCTGCACCAAATTCTCAGTTTGTTCTAATTCATTGGGATGTTTTGCAGCTGCCCAGCTCTTTGAATTGACTAGAAGGAATGATTTTTGATCGATCTTTATTTGCAATTGCTTGGCTGCCTCGTGCACTTCAAACAGTATGCTTCTCCCCCTCAGCTTTTCCATCTTTTGAACTTTGTTTCCAAGTAAACGTAGTACTTTTGTTCCTTCAATCCCAACCTTTTGAAGCTCTTCGCGAAAAACTTGCCTCTTTTCAGGCGCTGCCTGAATTTATTGAATAAATTAGAAGGGAGCCTTGTAAACATGTATCTTCATAATTTTCTGCAGCAGTCGACCCAAAAAAAAAACAAGGAAAAAAAAAAAGCAGTTCAAAACTGTTGGTCTTTCTGAGTTTTCACATTTACTTTGTGTGCAGAGAGTACAACCGAGTTTTTTTACTATTGAAAATGATTAAGAAGTGTTCAATTAGAGCAATTCCCAGTTCCTTAGACTCTGGCTTCTAATTTTTACCTATGACATTGAAAATAAAGGGTAAGGATTGAGATTAAGATTGAGAAAAACCATTAAAGAGTGTTTAGTATGGGTAATTTCTTGTTACGTGGGATTAGACAATCCCATGTAAGTAGGATTAGAGAATACCGCATCTCCCCATGGTATTTCTCAATCCCACATACATGGATTTGTCTAATCTCAAGTAATAAACAATCACTCATACTATAAACACTCTTTTAACATATTTTTTCAATCATAATCCCAATAAATGACTAAGTGTTCAAATAGAGCAATTTCCCTGTTCCTTAGACTCTAGCTTCTAATTTTTACATATGAAATTGAAAATAAAGGGTAAAGATTGAGATTAAGATTGAGAAAAACCATTAAAGAGTATCTAGTATGTGTAATTTCTTGTTACATGAGATCGCAATCCCATGTAAGTGGGATTGGAGAATACCACATCCCCCCATAGTATTTCCCAATCCCACATATATGGATTTGTCTAATTCCAAGTAATAAACAATCACTCGTACTAAACACTCTTTTAACATATTTTTTTTAATCATAATCCCAATCCTTATCCTTATTTTTAATGTTTTATACCAAACGGGATCTATGTGGTCTTGTAAAGGAGAGTCCCAGGCAAGGTATAACTGACATTGATTAAGTTGTTTCAAGCAAATGTTAATCTCATCATCAAACACTATCTTAACCGTCATGCTTTTTGCACGGGACAGAACAAAGAAATCATGAACTTATAAAGTCCAGCAAGTTCACATGGCTTAGGAGTTTTCTAATGTTTTTCTTCGCACTCCATTTGTTTGAACAAGATCAACAACTAGTGCCCCATATCCACCACAATACAGCAGAACATGGCAGTAACTTATTTATTGCCAAGTGTATTTTTATCTTGCAGCAATTGAAAGAATGCATTATAAGGATCATTTTGAAATGGCAATTTATGACAGTGCTTATATGGCAGATGAAGTTGGATTTTATTCACAACGGATAGTGAAATTGAAAGTTCAGATATTTAAGTTCTCTGCCAATAAAAGACAAAACGCAAGAAGTATAGAATGAACAACAATAATGACAATTAGTTTTTTCCTTTACCAGATAGAATACGAAAAAATATCAACTTATGGTTTTACCTGTATTTCTGAAAGTATGCACCCATGCATTGCCATGACCATGAGAGCACAATGCCTTAAAGCTCCACTGAGTTGCACATAATTTCTCCAAGGATAGCTGAACGTTTTGTATGGGCCGTGAGGTGGTTCCCATAACGCAAATTCTAACTTCAAGAGTAAGATGAAATTGTTGAATTAAATAGTAGTTTCAACGTCTCAATAGGATATCAGAATTGTAAGATAATAATACTACTATATGTATGATAGTCCCATGTCGAGTAATTAGAGGATTAATCATAGTGAGTCCTTATAAGTAGTTTAAGCAATTTTAGTGCAAGTGACAAGCCTTTAGGTGTAATTAATGTATAGCTCGAATAAATACCAGAGACTCCTCTTGACTTGCCGATTGTACTGCTGACCTATAACCACTGTAAAGAGGGTCATCAGAGGCTTGATGAATAAGAATTTTTGAAGGGATCCTCTCGTACTCAAAACATTGCAGGTAACCATTTACACAACCTAGAGAAAGTAGTACAGATATTAGCCATGTTCGGCAGTGGAAACACGCGAATTACATAAACCAAGTATTAAGAGGTGAGGTATCTGGAAGTTTGATCGAACCTTCTAAAGACTTAGCAACACCATTGAAATGTTTTACCACCAATTTGTGCAGATCCTCCCCGGACCAGATGGGGCATATTAAAATATTTACAAAAAGACTTATGCCAGCACCTAGAGCAATAAAAACTAATCTGGACGCAGCTGTGAAAAAGAATTCTGATGTCCTTCTCCCAGATATCAGTACAATGCAAAACGTCAACAAAAAAACACGAAATCCATATTCGTATGACTTCATTGCAGGGTACTGTTTGACATAGGTTATAAAAAACCCTGCAAACCACCAAAATAGCAGTACAAGCATAAAAATTAGAAATTTTCTGTACTAAAGTAAAGGCATGACAAAACCAAGGAATAAAAGCAAGTGCAATCAATTATCTTTCCCCAAGCACAGGCGGTAAATTCAAAATATAAAGGCCTGAGCAAGCCGCCAGATTGACTAATATCACACAACCTCTCTATAACTAGTTCAAAAATAAACGTTAACCTGCTATGAACAGATTGACTGTGATAACAAGCTCATTATAACTTCCAGCTAATACGGATAATCGTGCAATACCCAGAGCAAGCCCTCCTGCAGAGAATGTTCCTAAAGCACGATTAAATCCTTTGGTAAGGGTTGCACCTACAGGAAAAGAAGGAAAGGCCAAAAAAAAAAAAACACTAATCAGAACCTTAATTGAACTTGAGAAATTAAAACAACAGAACCAATGTGAAATGTCTCTCGCATCTCTCAATGCTTCCTTTTTCAAAATGAACATAACTTTATAACCATTACCAACGCTGAATTCAAAAACCACAACGACCGTGAGAATGGCCCAAACTGAGTACCGCGTAAGCTTGTTAAAGGGAGAATGATCCTGAATATATACAGCTAGCGACACGAGAGCTAAGGATAACCCAGCTTTCATGGCAAACAACACCTTTCGGGGATCGGAGTGACCCATCTTATATAATTTGCGATATATCTGAGCAACCCGATCAGAAAGCAAGCGGAAACCCAAGCATTTGGCCCTGTTACAGTGCTCCAAATCGGAGTGATTGCTCTTAGGAAGCAACCTCTCTCTGCTCCTCTCCATAAAACTTTGCCCCAGTAATCCAAATTTCGATGCCATTTCTCGAACCTAGAACAACGTAAATTTATGAATAGAATTCTTTACATGATCGAATATATGTACATTTGAAGACAGCAATGAACTAGAATATTAAAATGTTTTGAGTTCTTGCCTTCTAGGAACGTGTTCAGATGCTACAACGAGATTGAAGAAGAGGGAATACGTTGAATGAGCACGAAAGAACAAGAAGGTCTGTGTGGGTAGACTTGAATGGCGGGGAAGGAGAAAACCCGCCACATACATGTACATCCTATATATTTGGAGGAATCAAATTTTGACTTTTGACTCTTAGATTCATTAATCCAATTTTTTCCCCTTCCTTATGGAAAAATGAGACGGAATTTGGCAACCATTGACAGTTAGCAACATCGTGAATTGACGCGGAAAATAAGAGATTCAAATAAGAACTCTCATAGCATTTAGGAGTATAAATTTAAGGGGGGAAAAACATTGTTTTAGACATAAATAAAAGACATATTTTGTCTTACAGATCAAATGAAAAAATTATTGAAAATTGAGTATGAAAAGTTGCAAAATTAGTAATAAGAAGCAACTTCTCTGGCCAATTTTTCTAAGAAATGAAATTTGTGAGATATAGATTATTCTTAAAAACTCGTTGGGAGGCAAAAAAAAAAATCCTCAGCAACTAAGCCAGAAAGGTTGTAAAGTTAGCAATAAAGACTTACTACCTTCGGTCCTTAATGTAAGATCCTGTTTGACTTTTATTTTGGTCCTAAATATAAGACTCCAATCCACTTTGTCTCTCATATTTATGCATTTTTTTCAAAGTAGCCCTTCTAATAATTGTAATTCTAACCAATATAGTTGATTAGTAAGGATATTTTAGGAAAGACAACACTTATTTATTACAAATAACTAACTTAACTTCTTTCCTTAATCTCCTCAAATTAGTCAACTGGGTCTTATAATTAGGACCGGAGGTAGTATAAAATATGCGTTCCGATATTTTCCCAAAACTCAAATATTCTTGATAAATTTGACATTCAATTTAGTGAGCATTCTTTGCACACAAATGTAATAATATTAAGGTTAAGTTTGGAGGATTTGGGACATCCTCCAAATAACAAGTGACACTGTCACTGAGACAATCTACTATTAACTAAATTTATACTCTTTTGATTTTTAATATAGGACCCAATTCTTGGGTTGGTTTTGATCCTAAATATAAGACACATTTCTCATATTTATCAATTTTTTCTAAATTATCATTATGGATCCTCTGTCAATCATAATCAAGTAGAAGAGGGAGAAGGGATATTAAGAAAGATGATTATAGTGTTTTAGGAAAAATGTGTCACTTTTCTTATAATTAACTAACTTACCTAACTTTCTTAATCTAATCAAATTAATCAAATAGGTCTTATATTAAGAACCGGAAGAGTATATATAATGAGATTAGAGATATTCCTCTTTTCTATGACATTATTAATTAAGTTAGGGGAAAACACAGGTGCCTTTCTCATAAATTATGTCTCCACGTGGGAGTACGGTACGTTGTTTTCAGCTTGTTCATCCTTCAAATGCATCACCCCAGATAGAGAAAAAATAATGTTTATAAATTCATCAGATGTGGTAGTTTGGTTGCTTCTATTCCTCATCGTACATGTTTTGCACTAAAAACCAATTCAAGTTTGACTTTTATGACCAATTGACTGGTAAAAAAAAAAACATAATTGGACGTTTCAGAATTTAAATATCTACACAATTTTTCAATTTCTAAAGTTTTTTTTTTTTGGCGATTTTCCCTTTAAATATCTACACACGCACACGCACGATAAACAAAAAATAATACCATCAGCAAACTTAAGGAACAATATTAGCTTGTTGACAAATGTGCTCAGAAAGTTGGATAGGATCTGTTTATGATTAACAATATTTAGAAGGAGAGTAATGTCATATTCAAGCCCTGTCATCATATTTAATTATTTATATCCTTTCCTTCATATTTTTCAATTTCCTGTATAGATTTATTTCTGTAAACATCACAGATGCAGTCATCCATATTGCAAAATATGCAGCTCACTTGATATAATATTTCATCCTTAAAATTCTCACATCAAATCCCAAATTTCAGACCAAGTTTCCTACGATCCCAACATTTTTCTGATGTTCCGGCTTGAAAAGTCAATGGCATTTTGTACAGGCAGAAAAAATTACTATGAAATGTTCCGATTACTAGGGTTCTTAACTATCTGTTTCATTCATTTGGATTCAATTTTACAGGCTCCCAAATTTGAGGATGGATATTGCAGAGAGCAAGGAGAAACACCAACCATGCATCATCATCAAGTTGATACAAATTCTCCTTTATGCAGAGGCATTAAGTTTACATTAGTTTCTGACATTTATGAGCATTATGAACATTAATGCTCGACATTAGATTCAACGATAAAATAATGGCAAAGAAATTTTAATTAATGCATACTCTTATTAATATAAACTAATTAAATATGCTTAAGCATGCACACATTTTGGTTTATGAAGGGACTGACATGGTTTCTGCCACATTAATGAATTAACATTAGATTCTACATGCACATTACTCTTTCATCCAACATAACATACAACTTAAAATGTAATACGTTTCGGTCTCAAAAGTTCTTCAAATCTTGTTCATACCAATATCAGAATTTTTTGATCTCTCACTTATTTCTAACATGGTGAAAAGTATGCATGTGCCAAGTATAAATATACACAACCTTTGACTTAAAAACAGAAAATTGCAAATAAGAAAGTTAATAACAAAAGGAGTACAGAAAATTTTGAATGTAAATATAGTTGTATATATATCCATATAAATGTATATCTTTGCAGCATAAACATCCTGAACCACAGACATTATTGAGTAAAATCGCATTGTAAGAAGTA
Source organism: Neltuma alba (assembly GCF_004799145.2). Lineage (NCBI taxonomy): Eukaryota > Viridiplantae > Streptophyta > Magnoliopsida > Fabales > Fabaceae > Neltuma > Neltuma alba. Next base: position 231,826 of record NW_021636801.1, read on the forward strand.
AGTAAACCAAGTCAATCAAGCATAAACCTTTAGTATGTAATGAGTTTGGCAAGCTTACATATTTCTTCATGAATGACTTTGTTTACTTACAACTTGTAAACCGGTTCTATCTAAGAAGTTTCCAGTAGATCATACTGCTTCTTGATCCAAGCAAAGAAGATAAACAATTAAGCCAACCACAGGGACATAGCTAAGGTACTTAACAGCAAAAACCTTGGTTTCCTGGACATTTTGGAGATTCTCCCCAATCAACCATGGCTGGAAGATGATGTACAGGAATATATCCCATATGAATGCATAAGCCAACCTTTCTGATCCAAGATAATCCAACAAGAAATCCCATCTCTCTGCTAGGCCTCCAAAATTTGCATCCATTCTACCAAATAAAGCCCACCATAGAGATAGAAGACATGCAGCCCCACCAATGATTCCCACAATTGGAGCGCCGTTGGTCATTACGGTGCCTAACTGTGAGCGTTTGCTTTGAATATCATCATCATCAGCATCATTCAATCGGATAGCCATATATGGTATCAAAAATGCTGGCATAAGGAAAAATACACAACTATAATAATATGTAATGTAATTTAGTAATATATGAAGGAAAAAGGAAAATTTTCATGTGTAAGTGATTGCAGTAAGACGATGATGATGTTAAGACGATGCTGTAAAATTATTTGAAAAGCACATGTGATGGAACCTTGTCAAAAGAATCGTATGCAAATGCCAGAAAAGACGCCCCCCACAAGCTTTTAAATGCAAGTGGGTTAATATTTTTGGAAATCCTGTAAAATGTGTGTACCAACAATCTCTCATTCCTGTTAGATCTTTCAATAAGGTTAAAAGTAACCCAAGACGCCATGCTAATATTTTTGTTTTGAAAAATGTTGCTCTCTCCATAAAAAGAAACTTGGGTGATTCATAAAGCAATTTAATTATATGTATGGCCAAACCCAGGAAGTGAAAAAGAAACACTGCACTGAGAAAGAAAGTATAATGCTAGTGCCTATCAACCGCTTTTGTTAAATGTTTGAAATAGATGAAACTGGATGCTACCACTAAATCGATATATCAATGTATCACTGTAGATTATAGAAAACTATCGCAAGTCGCATTACTTACAAGCTATGAATAATAAAACTCATTTTTCCTTCACCAAAAAAAAATAAATAAATAAATAAAACTCATTTTTCAAATTTTGTATCTTACTACATGGGGAATCGACTAGTTAAGAAAAGAAAATAGAATGGAACATACTGTTTGTCAGGAACATCTGCAGGCCCCACAGTACATCGAGAGATCCTTTGTATCTATTTCTCTTACGATCTGTGAACAGCAGAGGGGCAAACATGAATGTCCACCCGATGACAAAGTTGAATAGTCCTTCAGACATCTGAAACAACAAAACTTGGCAACATCAGGAAAAGAAAAATGATCTTCAAATCAAATTGAGTGTGCTCTATTGGCTACGAATCAGATTATTAACTCTGTTCAGCGATGCTTACAGGATGAAGAACTGGAGCCTCCAGCACATGAACGCCAACTACTCTGCCAAAAATTTTATTGCAGAAGTCACTATAATGTAAGAATGACCATAACATTCTTTCTTTGGAAACCCCATACAGTAAACAGAATACATAACAAATAATTCTACAAAAACTTAGGTCTTCTATATATATAATATGTGCATGCGCATTACTATTTTCTATTAAAAAACCGTGGCTATACTGAAGCAATCCTCCCTTAACCAAAAGGGCCTGCTAAGAGAGAGAGGAAAGAGAAAGGAGGACCCTTTCCGTAAGCAAGAGAAAAGCTTACCATGTACTTGTTGATCTTGCTTCATTTAAGCACCCAAGAACATCATATTTTTAATTTAAATTGACAAAGGAACAAAAGTAACATTTGATATGCACACTATGCCAGAATCATAGAAATTCTCTAGTTGCCATCTCTACAAACCAAAAAGAAAAGAAAATAAGAACATCTCCTCATTTGAAGATAGCAAAACAGAACCAATCCATTCACAAATATAATTATACAATTATGGCAGGAAGTCGTGTGACCAGAAATAAGGAGTAAATTAATTGTTGAGTATTTATCATCCTTAAATGACAATGGAAGGTTCATAGATTCAATACGGCTCAGGATTCTCTAAGATGAAAGCAAGAGCAATCAATCTGTATTAGGTTGAAGCACTTAAAAACATGGTCAACGTACCAAAGTTCAATAAAGGCAATATGAAAAAGAAGTTGAGTGAAAGGCCCACGAGAGAGTTTATTGTGTCTTTACTGATGGCCCATACAGGATCTCCCTGTTACAAGTGAAATTTAAGATTTAAGATTAGTTTCCAAAAAAGATAAAGTCAAATCAATCTCTGTGGTATCAAATATCAAAAGTCAAAACGCATTGAATACAAAGTCAAGGTATCGTATATCATACGGATTGCCGACACAAGATAAGAGAGTAAGGGAGAAGTTTTCTCACAAAGCCATATAGGCAACTTAGGTAATGATCATATAACATAGGAAGACGCAATATCACACAAAATAAAGGTGTCACTTTCTTTCAGTGATCCAAAGATGACCATTTTCATCTTCCGGTGGTTAGCAAGACTAGTTGGGTCTCTATGCTTCCTTTAGATTATCAAGCATTACTCATCTCAGGAGTTTAAGTAATATCCAGTACTATTTCACCCCTAAAGCTTAAAGTTGTCAAGTAAAGACCCCAGTTGTTTTATCAATGCATCCAGCAAGCAAATCAAAAGATGTGAAGAAAATTCCACCAGATGAAAATGTGGTTTTCGAGGGTGCTTTTCACTTGGTTCAAAGATCAAATGTTATCCAAATATAATTTGAAAGCTGCTGGTCTCTAAAAGTGGCTTTCCAACAAAAGGAAGAAAAATTCAAAGATAAAGCAAATCTCAACATTCTGTTCTTCGATGCTGAGTAGAGCAAAGCGCCAGGGGCCATCTGTGGATCAGGTTTTCCTTATGAACAAATCCATTAACATCCAAAAGGTGAAATAATGAAAAGGCTGCGGCTCCAGAAGTGCTAAAGAGAACACTCCAAAACTGAAAACTTCCACTTAAAATGAAACAAATAACGGACATTGATAAGGCAGTGAGAGCTAGCCGATACAGTTCGCATACATATTTTTTAGCTGCCTCTCAATCACAAGTTCACTACCAAAATTCGAACGAATAAAGCCAAGTTTCTAAACCAAATAATCAAGAAGGGGAGGCAAGCATTGAAAAAGGGTACTACATACAGGGGCAAAAGGAAGCAGGAAAAGCCAGCCAATGTAGATACCCTCAGCGATCCACAACACTATTTGAAGTACTCTTCTTGTGTTGTCATCGCCCTCCTCGCCTGAAGAGGCGGTTGATACTGTAGGTTTGCGGCGTGTAGCGTGGCACGAAAGGGTCCTCAATCTGACATCTTCCATTTTTGGAATGAGTGGTTTTCTACACGAACTCAAGGTGTTGCGAAGAGGTCTAGACCCACGCAATTGAGGAAGATAAAGTGAACATTTTGCAGTACAGGGCTTGGATGAAAGCAAGGCATAGCTGCTACAGAGCAAAGTTCGGGACGACGTCATTGTGGTCATCGTCGTCTACTTCACTTCAGAGCAGAGGAGCTCAGGCGTTGCGAGGCGCGGTTTGGTTCTGAGCACCCAGTGGAGATAATTAGGCAAAAAGAATGCCATTTTTGTAATTCTAGGTTTCAGGCGAGGGCATATTGAAGAAGCGACAGACGACGTCGTCGTTTTCCATATCCTGTGTCTTTCGGAAACGGTGCTCGCTCTTGGAAGGAAAGAGAACGGAATTTTCCAGCCCATTTTCTTGCGTTCCAAAGAGAGGTTTCGTGAGTGATATCATTACTAGAACCATCGTTGCTCTCTTTCCTTTCCTTCTGGGAATTAATGACTTCTTCTAGCTGGACATCCTCTGTTCTTTGCTTCTCCATTTCATTACTATACGATAGTAAAAAGATGGTTAAAGATTGGTTTGATATGGTCTGAAGTAGATATCTTCCATTGAAGACCAATTTGTGGAACTCAACTCATTCCTGGAAATTTCTCACATATTTCAGGGTTTTGATCCTGTTGCAGTTATTTTTTCTGAGTGTATTCATATGTCAACTAGGATTTCTGCTCCATACCCTTTCTCAGATTGCCTGTGTCTCCTCAGAAAAGGATATCACTAGAACTAGGAAGTAGGAATCCAACATGGTTATCGACAGGGTCCATAAATGGAAGTTTCAATGGACTCATTTTATTATGGGGGAAAATATTGTAAGATTCAGTCCATAAACATGTAAATAATAGACCAAATCAATGATGCGTACACATACACACACACACACATATATATCTTGCAAATATATCTAAAAAAAAATATTCTGGTACACAAGTAACGATTTAAGAATCTCTCATTTTGGCGGGTACTCATGAATTCTGTCCACAGCCAGCTGGTGCTAGTGGTTCCCTTTAAGATCCCAATTCAGTAGGTCCGTACATGTCTAGTCCGCACAGAAAATGGCCTCTTGTGCAAGTCCAATTGTGGCGTGCTCTGCATCTTGGACCCTGACACTGGATTTGGAAATTGGTGGCTAGAGCTTGTTCCAACCTCCATTCCAGCAAAAACAGGTAGCTCTTTTTCTTGACTTTCATTCTCAACCTCAACTTCTTCATTCACGAAAACACTGTTCTCCTTCAAAATCTCATCAACTGAATCTGAACTTGGAAAGTCTTCTTGCTTTCCTAGCTTCTCTGCACTCTTGTCAGACTCTTCTCCTTGGTTTTCACTGAGAATTTTCTTGTGTTCATGTTGAGACGTAGTGGCTCTCTCAGGATCATGCCCATCTAATAATTTTCTTTGCTGAGGGCTAGTACTATTCTGAGTATGACAAGGTTAATGTATCAGATAAATCCTGAATACCAAATAGAATAATACATATTAAAAGCATATGAGCATTTGCTATTGAATTTACGTCATCATTGATGCTCAAACAAGTACTGCTTGCTAGAACTTTTCGCTCCGACTTCTTCACTATAGAATATAGACGGCTATTGGATAAAAAAATGTCCAAAGAACATCTTCTCCCATTAATTAGGTTCAGAGGTGAATTCTAAAGGCCTCAGAGGCACTTAACCAAACCATAACAGCAAGAAATTGATGCTGGTTGCCCATATACCCATCTCTTAGCCGGATCATATAACAGTATGTTTTTGGTATAGCATAAAATACAATCATATAAACCTGTCATTAATAAAATTCTTACACTCGGATCATCATCATCACGTGGTTCGGACCGGTAGATTTCCATTGCTGCTCTGGCAGCAGATGCTGCATATGTTGCAGACTCGAAAGCTGCCTGTGCTGCATCAGCAACATCCTTGTACTTTTCTCTAGCCTTGAAAGAATCAGATAACCCACCAAAATTTCCTCCTTCAGGTAAAATGTTGAGGTCTTGTTTTTCCCTGGTCTCAGGTTCAGGCTGGTTTTGCGTTTTCGCATTCAGTTGTTCCTGCATGACCGACATCAGATCAGTGGAGAAAGCGGCGCATTCATGGTGTCTGGAATCAAGGTCAATAAAATGAATCTGCATCAGCTAGTGCTGCCTTAATTTGTATACCTCATATGATAAGGAAGAAACTTCTTCAAGCTGCAGAACAATACTGTTCTGAGCGGCAATTTCTTTGAGTGCCTTCAGTCTTCTCTCCAAGCTTGGCTTCCTTGTTGACAGCTTTTGGACCATCTACAGGTAACCCAAGAAAAAGGAAAAATATCATAAAGCATATAGTATACTGCGGAAAGAGATTTACTTAAATCTAATGTGAAAATTTCTCTGCTTTTGACAGGAAAAGATTTTGCATTTAGGATCTCAAGTCTTTAGAACAATAAACACTAAGTTTGCACCACTGCTAGTAACGTATGCTTCACGATGATTTTTTATCAGACACACAGTGACTCCTCTATTCTTTTGGGTGGGATGATTCACTTTGAACCCTTTGAGTAATTCTTTTTTACTGTGATCTTAAAAATAAGCGGTGTACAAAGTGTAATGGTGATCTTCAAACAACAGTTAACAAAATTGGACAAACAAGGTGAGACTTTACTAAAAGCTATAAAACTAACGATATGCATGATGAGATTGACTATTTAAAATTATTTGGCGTCAGGCTTGTCAGTTATTTAACCGTAGTTGAAAGACTTAGGCAGACAACACAAGACTTACAACACGTTCAGTCTCTATGAAAGCTACAACCGCTACAATTTAAGCAAAAGATGATAGTTCATTCCAAAAGCATATGCTATATCATGAGAGTACATCAATACATTATCTGATACCTTCGACATGAAAATTGATTCATCGCTCATAGCTGTAATGACTTACAGCAGAAAATTCGTATCATGATATGACAATATCAGACTTATTCTTTAAGGAAAAAAGTTAAAAACAAAGAAATACCTGTGGATGGACACCACAGTTGTTGCGTAACTCAACCGCACGAGCAGTGAATTCTTTACCAAACCGACATGTCAAAGCTGCACGAATCTCTTGGAGCTCTGGAAATTCTCCGCACCGTGATGCTCCGTACAGTAAACCTGCTACTGCCTCCTTAAGCTCCTCAGGACATTCTCTGTAACATCAACAACAATAACAAAGCATCGGTTCAATAACCTACTTCTCTCATCATATCTCACTTTTGAAGTTGTTTTGAGTTCTTATAATACCCTTTCATTTCTCTGCCTTCATACATGTAAACATAGAGACACAATAGTTTAACTTTCAAGACTCAGAAAAAGTGAATCCACCTTTCTTGTTCAATGAGGTGAACCCTTTCGATCAATAGGCTGCAGTATCCTTCAACCTTATCATACACGTCAATCATATCCTGCTCCTTGATCACATGCTCAACCTGGGGTGGTAAATAAGGGAGAGAAGAGGGAAAAGAAAAAAGAAACATTTAAAAAACCCAACGCTAAAATATTTCCAGCATAACTGCATCATATTCATAATGCTATCTGAGTAGTACATTATAAGCTCTTTCGAATTACAATACTGTATCTTACTCGAAGCAAAGCTCGTTCATGGTGACCGAGTTGGAGGAGTTGAAGGACATCAGAAAGGGCTTGTTTGGATCGTGTTTGTCTTTGATTCTTGAGAACAGCAAGGCGAGCAATGGCAAGGTTAACGAGTGGGGTGAACTTTGTGGCTTTGAAGCTTCTTCCAAACAGAGCATCAAGCTTCTTCCCCATAGGCACCCGACTCTTGTGTTTTTCTCAAGCTAAGTTCGGAGTGCAGAAAGGAGCAAAGAAGGTACTGGATTTTAAAGTCATTTTCTTGCGCAGGAGCAAGTTGAATATCGTGCATTTCTTTTTGACATTTATGGTATACGGTGAAGCAGAAAAATGCAGCTTTTAAAAGAAGATTTGGAACCTACTTGGAAAACGACTAATGGGTCGTTTTCAGATGGTTCTCTTAAAACGCGGTTTTCAGCTCCTCAGAAATTTCTACATGATGAAGTTAAAATGACAGAAACAGAATATTATTCTATATCAACGAATAGGCAATAATGGAGGATCTCCATACTTGACAATTTATCGTTTGCTATGTAACGACTGGTTGGTTAGAATATAAGACACCGATTCCACCAAATGATATATTTGTTTTAGACGGCAATTGAATCTTTCTGACACCAAATTCCATTTCTTTGTAAATAAGATTACAAAACCATGACATTTTTACACTAATTCCTTTTTTTTTTTTTACCTGAACATTTTTCACAATAATTCTGCAAAGCTTATTACTTAAAATTTTTTACTATATCTCATAACTCATACAGTCTGAACAAAAAGCGTTCCCGTCGGGTATTTACTTGCATTCTTCACCACGAAAGATCAATATTAAATAGAATTATTTAAATATTTTATAAAAATCTCTCACTCTCGCACACCTGTCTTCTTTATTGACCTGTTGGGTGTTTGGGTTTTTTGCCAAACCATGGTTTGGCAAAAAATTTGCCAAGTAAATACAAACAGCACGCACATTATCCAGAAAAGTGATTAAAACTTACCTTGTAACCCTAGATGAATAATTTCTAGCTATATTATCCCATTAAAGCATCTCATGAAGCCGTGGGAAACACTATGGACTACGATCCACCTTTTATCATATGGTTCAGAAAGAACATAACAAACCATTTACAGATGAACTGATTTTCATCGGCAATTCATTTCCACAATTTAACAATCACTTAGACGAAGCAAATATTAACGTATGATTCTATGCAAGCAATCATCAAGGAGAACGATCCTGAAAAGATTGAACCCTCTTCAGCCCAGGGAATAGCGGAACGAAAGGAACGGTCCAAATAGACCATTTTGAGAAGTAAAACACCGTCGTACCTAATGGTACCATAGTCGTTTGGGGCAATTCACACGCTACGCTGAAAGACTTGTATCAGAGGTGGCGTGAAGGATGAATGTGCGACTGGTCTTCATACATTATCACAGTGGCTTCAATGGCAATGTTCTGGGGAGAACAAGAAACATCAATGACGTCTATATATCTATAACATGACTTGCCCCTTGGCCTCGCAATCACCACCATACTGTAATTTTTTTCACAGGTAAAGATATTAAGAAGTGACGCAACTCCAAGAGCAAAGTCGAGGAAGGTGGAGACTTGAAAAGGACCCTTTTGAGAGCGTATGGAACATTCTGGAAGCGATGGTTAAACCTCGACTAGTAATAAGCCACACATTTAATGCGTCATGATCAAAGCAACCCACGAAACCCATAATAGTTAAGTGCCTTGCTTTTTGTTTTTATAATCCCTTCCCATGGGCACAGTGAAATTGCCCGTTAAATCAAGAAATTCCAATTATGTATAGATTTTCTCAGGCTACAGCCTACAGCCTCCCCAACCCCTAACGTGGGAAAGTCAAGCATAAACCCATCGCTGCATTTCTCTTATTGGACTCAGCTTCCTTCCCCTGCCACTTTGGTCCGCCGCCTATGAACGATGCTGTTTTCACATAGGCAAGGGTATAATGAGATGCCGCGCAAGAAAAGGGGGGGTATTTAGTAGGTCGGGCGCATAAGAGATGACTTGATTATAATATAAATGATTTATTAATAAATTTAGAATGAAAAAACCGAACAGTCAATATATACCACATAACTAAGCTTATTTATTATTTTTCATGGTTGATAAATATTATATGATTTTAATAAAACATGTATTTACCATCTCTTAATTAAATAGTATTAATAAAACTGTTGTGCAATTAGCCAACCAAAAAATAATAGAGCAGAGAAGAAATAGAGACAAGAAAATAAAAAAACTATATTATATTCCTTCACTTGCTTTACTTTCTTTTACTTGCATCACAACACAATGATAGATCTTATTTATAGGCGTAGTATTACACATAGATCATATTTGTGTCCAAATAATAGATAATAGGTAATAAACCACATGAATGCGAGTAAAAGTCAATTACAAGATTAAAAACACAACGAAAAAATAATTGAATAGTAGAAGATTAATTCATAATGAAAGTAATAGGAGGTACTTGATGAACTTGAAAAAAATGAGTAGATAGACATCCACACCTCAAATATTCATAACAAAAACGAATTATTTTACTCACTCAATTTTTGTGCCATTTTTTTGAATTTCGAATAATTTATAAATAGGTTCACTGTTCTAACTTATTGACAAATTATTTATACCACAACCCAGGCATCCCTCATGCGCCCCTACTCAATGCTCTCCCTTCTCTTGCGTGGCGTTTCATCATACCTTTGCCCCCTTATCTTATGTGACGTCTCAATATATCATCTTTGCCCATGTGAAAACCGCATCGTTCTTGGGTAGCGGACAGCAGACAAAAATGGCAGCAAAGAGAAGCTGAATCCTCTTAAATTGGACGTGCATACAATACCCATTTCTGCGCGCTGCACATTTTTGCGAAACCTTTCAAAGACGATTACGTAAAGCGGATATCTGATATTAGCGATCCCAACAGTGCTACACTTTTTGCGTTTGATGAAATTTGCATTTGGATTAAGAATCTCAGCACGAGTTACACAATTATATAGTCAAAATTCAATCACACTTCTTCATGATAGCGTAGTCTCCAGCAAGGCATCCGGATCAAGCAACCGTAATGCAGAGACAGTGCTAACGAAACCCACAACGCTGCAATGGCTATGCAACAATCGATGAAGTACAGATTATTCGGGCGTCCTCATTACACACCAGTTACAAGATTGAATGTCAAAAATTTAATTAGCGATTATAATGCAGCAAACGCAATGCAGATGATGACAAAAGACCCTTATCCAGGAGACAGTAAGCGGTAATGGGAACAGCTTAGAATAATCATGTTTGGCATTGAACCAAAATTATTGTTACACTAGAGAGATTAAAGGTGTGTTTGGATGAAACCAAACCGTGGTTTGGAAAAGTGATTCTGGAGAATAGATTCTGGAAAGAATAATGTTATGAAAAACTGATTTTGAGAACTAAGAGTGTTTGGATAGTTGTTATCAGAAGCACTTTTTATATATACAAATTACTAAAAAAAAGACATAAGTTAATATGATTAAAAAATAAATTTTATGATATATTCTAATTTGAAGGAATAAAATTATTAATAATATATTTTTTATCAACATAATTAATAATACATAAGATAATATAATTAATTAATAATTAATATGTATATATATTTTTTTAAAATATAAGATTAAATATATTTATAAAAAAATATGTTTATAAAAAAAAATAACAAGATACATATCCTATAAGCTCTCACACTCTCCTTTTTTTCTCCAAAAGCAAAAAATTTCAGCTTTTTCCAAAACCATGGTTTGCCCAAAACTAGTGGGTGTTTGGGTGACTTGTCACCCAAACCATGATTATGCAGCATACAAGGGCTCAAATATGACATTTTAAAACTGCGTGTATTCAAAGATGCTACACGCGAAAAATGACCTATATAAAAGACTTGACACTCGTCATTTTTTTTTCAATGGACTTGAGTTTCCAACTTTAAAATATGTTCATAACAAGCCATTCATATTAGCATATATTAAATTAAAAATATAATTCTCAATTACAATTAAATACCAATCTTCAACCTCATGCACATCAAGGACCTCTATAAACTCTAGGCATTTTCAAGAATATCAAAAATATACAAATCAGGCACCCGATTTCTTTTTCTTTTTCTTCGATACGTTGCTGCCCCAGAGTAACCATGTCTCCCAAACCAAAACTTTAAAATAAGCTTCGCAGATATTTTGGTGGTTCTTCAAACTTTAATGGGTCTCAAGCAGACGCATAAGCCCATATCAGTTGGGAAAAAACCACTACAGTTATGCATTCCTTGTAATTTTATTATTTTCTAAACATAACAGTAGATTTTCCCTCTCCCTGCATTTGACATGCCACAGGAAACGTGCCTAGAAGTAGAGCTTCTACTACAATATGTACAACGTCATAGCATGCGTAATACCTTGGTAGGACCTTGAGCAACGAAATTACTACCATTAAGAAAAATAATCAAAGAATCCAGTTCTTAGGAAACCAGCTGACACAACCATATGTTCAAAGAACAGATTGAAAAAATGGCAATTAGCATAAGAGTTGGCAAATAGTTAACTTAAGAGAGAGACTATGTTTACTTCTTAGCTACTTGGCAAAAAGTTGGCATCAATATCTACTACACAATAATATTACTGAACTGCTATAAGAGAAAACACTTTCTAGACCATCAATGATGGATCAGCAAACAAACGTAGAAACACTGGCACATATGAAGTTGTGGAGAAGACCTATTCAGGATTGACAGCAAAAAATAGACACGTTTGAGGATGGAGATTCCAATCTGAAGGAGTAATATGGAACGGACTTACAAAAGGGAATGTTTAAAGGGGAATCCAGACAGCCATGATATGAGGAAGGGGATCATTAGCAATACATCTAATTCAGAGGAACATAGGATTAAGAAAGAATGTTCGATACAGCCCAAATTTCACCATCATGAACACAGCTGTTGAATAATCTGAGAATGACTACCCATTGGAATACATTGAATCCATGGAGGTCATGAAATATCAATGCACAAATGAAAACCGAGAATGACTACCCATTGGAAACCTCAGGCCATTGATCATCAGTCATATAAATGCAAAGAAAGAGAAAGTTAAGTTGGACATGTATATACTTACAAAAATAGCAGGACCAAAGATACTGTACCTAAAAAGAGAAAAAGGAAATTAAAACCAGAATATTCAATGGAATAGAGGCAACATCAACTTTAACCCGTACCAAAAGGTTAAGTGAACAGAAGTTTCTGGATTTAATTACCCCCTCAGATACGAATCCCCTTCAAGAAGACGGCCAAACACCTCCAGTGGAAATGCCTCCGGAATGACCAGGCCATGGATAAGATGCAACGCAATTTCATTAGGATTTGGATAAGAAATATTTGAAACAAAAAAATACAAAAATGCTGGACTCAAGGAGAAGCTAATAAAATTAACGTACTATGCACATCCATATTTCCAACCTAAAAGGACATGCACAACACGCCAAGCAATTCGCATGCCATATAGCTTGATCAATCGGAGGATAGCCAATAAACATTAAAATACAACACTTTCTAACAATGTCACTCGTGAGTAGCTTTTTAAGCAATAGAATATACTGACAAATATTTTGATTCCACAGCGTACCTACCCCATTATTAGCAACAGCAAGATTAAGACCTATCCAGTGATCTCAAATAGATCACACAAACAACTTCATTAATTTCCAATCAAGTGACTAATCTACTGGTGCTTGTAGAATCTTAAATAAATTATTTCTCATTCCAGCATGGTCAAATTAATTTTCCCGAAAACAAACCAAGGTACCTTCTCCTGAGTGCCTTTAAAGCACCTAAGGACTGGAGGGTTGCCTCACAATGCCTCCTGAATGAAAAATTAAATTAGCATCTCCAGAATCCAAGTAAATAAACAAATGCAAGGACAAATGAACTGGCATCAACAGCAGCAAGGGAGGACCACAATTTATCAAATAATAAAACATAGCAACTAAGAATGAGAAAGGTAAACGGAAGTTGCAGAGGCTAATGCTACAAAAGAATAGAGTAAAACATAATACAAGAGCCAATGTTCAGCAAAAGATCAGAAAAGCATGTGCTAAATCAAATTTTCCATTATAAAAGATAATTGCAAAAATAATGTCCAAAGTACATATACACCTATATTGAAAAAACTAATATACTAAATTACACAATGGCCATACAAGAAAAGGGGGGGAACTGCCATCGGCAAGTTGTCTTACAATAGAAACAGTACATTCCACTGAAAGATTCCACTGAAAGAACCGCCAGTAAAGTGTACTCCTGATCAGACATCACCCTTATCACTTCAACGGGCCAACTAGTGTTGCTGACACCCCTCGGAGGAGGCATAGAAGATAAATAATATCAAATGATTAGAATCACTATGAATTGGGTCATTATGTACAAAAATCAGCAAACATCATTTCGGAGTCAAAATCAGCAACATTGTTCACTTGCCAGTGATGAATGGATGGCTTAATGCTTGTGAGACTGTCAACCTCTTCTCCGGATCCAGGACAAAAACCTTGTCCAGAAGATCTTTGAAATTAGCTAACATCTTCGGATCCTCTCCAGGAGAGCCAGCAATGATAGTTCCAATGTCTTTGGGCTTCATGTTGAGAATCAACCGCTTTATAGCCTAGCCAATCAATTTGGATCCACTATCAACAAACTCAAAAATGCATATCCACCCTACTTAACAAAAATGGCATGGTTGACTTGGAAATAGAATTTTTAAATCTAAAAAAAAAAAAAAAAAAGGTCCAGCTCACCTTTCTCGTCACTGGATCCTCTTCTGTAGCAAGAAAATTCAAGTCCTGGTCAAAATGCTGATCAATAAATGCTCCCTGCAAGTTATACCCAAAAAAAAAAAATCATCAGACAAACCACATGTTCATTACAACATATAGATCATATACACGGATGACATTTGAAAGTCAAAACAGGAGATTAAAAAAAGCGAAAAGATAAAGAATCAATTGCTAACAAAAACATATAGGGGGTGCTTGGTAACCCCTCCTTTCATGCAAGTGAAGGCAAAAATCATCTCACATACTTACCTCATACACTATAAAATTACTTTTAAAAAGCTAATCCAAACACCTAACAGATTCACATTACGTAAGATTATTTGAAGTTTCAAAGAGTGACGCTAGGCAGGAGAGATCATACTAAATTTTTTAAATAATAAAATTTCCATAAAAAATAGATTAGTGAACACTATTGTCAGAAAACTGCAATCTAAGTGAAGTGGAGTGAATTTTAGAGAAAAAAATTTCCAAACTATAGACGTCCTTAAGAGATCATTTGCAGTGGTCCTCCTTCTTTAGGAATCAGTTATTACAATTCTTAACTTCTAGGAATAAGCAAACCCACGACTTACAGATTAGCGAACCCATAAATCCAAGGGATCATTAACTTATTTTAATTATAATCAGAAATTTCTTTTTTTTATAAAAAAAACGTAGTTTCATAGTATAGCTTCTCTTCGCTCTGTAAATACCGGTGTAATTGTGATAAGGTGATAAGTACATAATAACAGCCTGTTAGAATTACGTTCATTAAAGTGCAGGTGCAGTCAGAATTTAATCCAGCGCAAATCCACCAATATGAAGGGGTCTGAAAACTAAAATGCCACACCCCATCACTCTTTTTATCCAAAACCATGTTATAGCAAACCCAATCCGCCCACTACCAACAGACTCCAGATCAATCACAAGGATGAACATAAATCACAAAGAAACATAGCCTTTAATACATAATAATCATGTATTAACTAAACTGCTGCAGTGATCACTCCATCACCACTGATCATCTAACAACTACAAAATAGAAAACTAAATCATTCATTTTCATCCCTTCCCCTGCCAATCCATTGTCTTATGAATCATTTTATTCCATCCTCTCCAAAAAAATTCAAACAACAATCATATCTTGAACAAGATTTCTTGTTTAGGGCTGCTTCTAAGAGAGAGATTCACATAAGACCAACAAACCAGCTGCAAACAATTCATGATAAGCATACAAACATTTACCTTACGAAGCATCTTCTTCGGAAAAGCACCCTTCAATTCCATGTGAAGCCGTAGCATGTCATTGTTAGTACCACCTGGGAAAAGAACTTTTCCAGTATAAAGTTCGTACAAACAACATCCAACAGACCAAATATCTAACGGATGATCATATGACAAGCCAAGTACTGCACAAAAACATACCAAAATTCAGCAATCGGAAACTATAAGAATTTCATCATTAAAATAAGATACTATAGGAAGGAACTTACTTATTTCAGGGGCACGATAAAAGCGACTCACAAGGTATGGTGTGACTTCATTCTTTCCAGCAAACATAGCATTACCAAAGTCACAAAGCTTCAAAACATTTTTTGCTTCATTCACCTAATCAAAAAGGAAAATGTTAATTGTTATATACCCAAAAAAAAAATGAAAGGATTTTTGAAGAAAAATTGATTCGTCAATCCCTATAGCTTCACCTAATTTTTAAACAGACCCCTATAGCTTTTTTTCTTTTTATTGGGTCCTTAAAATTTATTCAATTGTACGCATTAGTTTCCATGCTAGGGCATCTGCAGATGCCGACTAAACAACATATAAATTGTCACAAAATACAAAATGAGAAGTTTTTTAAAAATAAAATGGTGGACTAAAATTTCTTTATTATCAACATAAAAATAAAAATAAGTATGCTCATAACTGTCTCCTTGCATCTATATAATCTATAATTTGGTTGATTTTGATTTTATTTAAATCCATGGGACAAAGTTAATTCAAATGTATACTAAGTGAGAGTCACATTACCAGCTACTAACATCCTCTTACAAAATGACAAATTACAAGTATAGGGACCAATACCTATAATTGAGCGAACTACAAGGACCCAATAAAAAAAGGGGAAAAACTACAAAAACTAAACTAAAAATGAGGTGAAATTATAACGACTTGCATACTAATTTTCCCTTTTTCAAAAACAAGCCAAACACAAAAAGATATTTTAGACATACCAACATATTGTCTGGCTTTATATCACAATGGAGAACACCACAGTTCCGAAGATGCTTCAATGCAATAAAGAGTTGTTTCGCGTACGCTCTCACAGCTGTTAGCCTAAGGCCAATATTGCGACCAAACTTCTTTAAAACCTCACGCAGATTCATATGAAGAGATTCAAAAACTAAACAAAGGTGATTCCTGTACTTAAAACTTGAAAGGAAACGAACACAATGACGCTTATCATCTGGATCTGAACCTACTAATTTCTTTAGTATGACCAACTCATCCATACCAGCCTTGTACCTGTACCAGAATAGACATATATACCAATGAGCAATAGAGCACTAAGTTATATGCAAAATATTTTATGAAGATACAAGGGGACCATTATAACTCACATGGTGTCATTATTACGAATAATTTTTATAGCTACTTCTTCTGGCTCACCATTACCAGCTTTTAGATTCTTTGCACGAACAACTGTTGAAAAGACACCTTTACCATGAGCTGCTGTGACTTCATATCGACCATCAAGTATTTCACCAAAACGATAACCTGCAGAATCACATAGAAATATTGGCGCACAACACCACAATCAGAAGAACAGAGATGCCCAAGGCCAGAATTAATTTAAAAACTATTAAAAAAAAAGGGGCCAACTTTTCCAGTAGTTTCAAGTAACTTTCCACCATGTTGACAAAATATATCTGAACAAATCACTAAAAATTCATCAATAGAGAATTAATTAAAAAAAAACTAATAAGTTACTATAAAACTGTGTTCCGTTATAACATTCTTAGGTATTATATCAACTTTAAATGTGAATCCTAATTGTAATGCAAAATAAGCTGAAATCAACATAAAATAAAAAGTCTATAATAAGCCGCAAATATTCATAAAGGACAATGTGATCCTTATCTCAAACACAAGAGACAGGCCAACAACTTCTAGGATTTCTAATACTTTAACGAGACATTCCACATCACATTGACAAAGCACACCTGAAGAGATCTAGAAATTGATAAACAAAATTAGTTACTGTGATAGTAAGAAGTTTCATTACAGCATTCTTGAGTCTTCTAGTAATTCTAAATTCTGAATCCTAGCTTATAATGCAAAATTTATCTTGTTTTGGTTTTAATAAACGATACCATAACAAATGCATAAACACCCTTGCCACGGTGCACAGCCAGCACAAGGCCACAAAAACCAATTAACACTAGAGTCAACAATTAGATTATAATTAATACAGCTAGATACAATTATATGCGATACTCACTGTAATACCCCTCTGCATCATCCCAATTGTCATGCAATCCACCCCTGTCAACACGCAATCCATCCCCTTTGCCCTGCAAAATAAGACAAATTCTTAGATAGGATGAGAAGAGGAGAGGGGATCAGACATAGGTACCATTCATATATTACTCTGTCTTTATATGTTTATAAAATTCCTAGGTTCTATTTTAGTTTTCATCAGGAACTATAAAAATGAAATCCATAAAATTCTCGCAAAAAAATTTTACTAAACACATTCAACCACAAAATCCAGTGGTTACTTCAGATTTTATCTGCACTATATTACCACCCCACGGAGAAAATCACCTATCACACTATTAAACCACAAAATCCAGTGGTTACTTAAGATCTTATCTGCACTATATTACCACCCCACGGTGAAAATCAGCTATCACACTAAGTATGAATTAATATGTTAATATTAAAGCTGAGCTTGAAAAAATGTCAGAAGATAAGCAACAGGCATCTAAAAATTAAATGTTCAATAAGTATAAAAACTAAGATTTCCCCAAATCACAACTCCTTAATCAGTCACTAAAATATCACGCTCTCATACACTATGGAACTTCAAGTACCCATACACCATCCATAACATTCTACTTTAAGAAGCATCAGCCAATGACTTAAAAAACTCATAATACCACTCCATGCAAGAATTGTTACTTATAAAGCAATATATCGACCCAGGGACCTACTAGCTTGAGTGGACAAAAACAATGGCTGTCATTATACAAACACATTAAGTTGACCAAACACTTACTGATTTGCGAACTCCTGTTGGTGTCTCACCAAATATGTCATCACAAAACTGGTCATCGGATCTTTCACTCTGTAAATGTTATAAATTAGCTTCAAAGCAAAATAGCTAAAAAGGGTTTGACCATGAACCCACTATAGTTATGATATTTTCCCCATCATATACAATAAGAAATGAACAAACCTTTGGTGAACCCTCTCCCAAGCCCCCAGCAACACCAGGGATCTTTTCAGATGCATCATTTCCATTTTCTCGGGGAGATTTACCAACAGCAAAAGATGGTTCCGTTTCAAAAACATCAGCACCATCGTTCTTAGCATCAGGAGCTTCAGAAACAGTAGCCGGAACATTCACAGGATCCTTATCTAACCATAGTTCAAAAGCGTGTTTTAGTATAAAACGTAACCCACTGTGGCACACACATAATGACAGTAAGCAAATACAGGGGAAGAGCAAACAACAAAAATGCCACACACATATCATCCAACTCCTGAGACTTATTTATGTATCAGAATCCATAGAGTGTTGCACATTCTTAGGCCATGTCAACAGAACATCACTAACTGGGTGTTTGGGACCTCTTAAAATGATCATGTTTAGGCTATACAAGACAAAACTCCCCTTGTATATTTATTGCATACAGCAAAAAAGTGCTTTTTTCCAACTAATCCAAACAGACTTTAAGGGTAATAGAGAAAATTTAAGGAAATAAAAGCCAAAAAAACCTTTTTCTTTATTTTCAGAAGTTTGTTCTTCATGTTGATGCTGCTGTGGTTGCTGCTTTTTATATTTCTCTAAGATTGCTTCCCTCCTCCTTCTACTCTCCTCCTTAATTCTATTGAGGTCTTCCTCTTCTTGTTCTGCAAATGGCAACGTAACCGTCTCATCCAGGTCATCTTGTTCATCCTCACCCCTGGTCAACATAAATCAACGAAGTGAGGTATTATTAAAATAATAGTAAAAACAATAAAATAAAAGAGCTTATTTTGTATAGACACTTCTGATGAAAATATAAATACCTGTCCACAGGTTTATCAACTGTCACAGACTCAGAATTTCTTTTTTTCTCCCTATGGCTTTCTGCTTCTTCATGTCTCAAATGCTTACGGCGCATATCTCCGTCCCGGCTCTCATTACCATGCTCATAACCCAGATTTTTATCTTTATCAAGAACATTTCTATCCTTACGCCTCTCCCTCTCCCTAATCTTATCTCTTTCTCGATGTTTATCATCCCTTTCACTCTCACGAACTCTATCTCTCTCCCCAACCCTTCCTCTGTCCCTACTCCTCTCTCGTCCCCTATCACTTCTATGCCGCTCAGCCACAATCTCCCAGCTCCTCTCTCTATCTCGCTCCTTTTCTCTTCGTCTATCCCTGTCCACCTCTCTTCCCCAGCTCCTATCTTTTTCCACATCCCTTCTATCCTTCTCATGACTCCTTTCACGTTCTTTTCCCCTCCTATGCACACGATCATCCTCCCTATTCCGGCTCCTTTCCCGTTCCTTTTCTCTTCTTAGGTCCCTATCCCCATCCCTGTCCTTGCTCCTATCTCTATCTCGGGCCTCCCGACTGTAATAGCTGGAACTGTGCTCCCTTCTATCACCTGCCACCAAATCCCTACTCACATGTCCACGCTCCCTGCCATATTCCCCAATTCTTTCCTCGTCATTCCTCCTCCTGGAATGAGCATATTCTTCTATTACACTATGAGTATGACCACTTGATCTGGATCGACTCCTACACCTATAATTAGGTGAGCTTTCCCTGGCCCTATATTTGCTACCTCCACTTTCAGGGGAGGAGTTCTTCCTATGAATCCTTAATTTGCCTCCATTAACCTCCAGATCTTCGTTGTCATAGTCACCTTTCAGCTTTTCATTTCCTTTAAAACATCCAAGCTCCCCATGCGGCCATTTATCCTCTTTGGAAGATTTACGATCCAAATACCCATTGCCCAAACCATCCGAAATAGCTCTAGCATGCTTAGCATCTACGGACTCCGCACTTGAATGAGTAGGAGAACCATCAACTTCATTTCTACTGTGACCAGTGTGTCCCTGATGGCGAGTATCATCTTCTCCATCCAATCGTGGACTAATAAATCTACCATTGTTGATATCCTCACTATTAGTTTCTAAACCTTTAGCAGTAGTCACTACTTTCTCTTTAGAGGGAATGGCGTCCTTCCCATGCAACATCTCTTCGGTGGAAGGTACCTGCTCAGCACAAGAGGTAATTATGTGCATATGTCAATGGTCCTCACACTTAACTAGTTAAGTTAAAGCAGAATGAGCGTAACATTTATATCGGTCAACAAATAAAATTAAAAAGATTAAAAAAAAAAGGACTCGTAACCAGCTCTTACAAATTAACCGTAAGCCATCAGTCTTCACTGAAACGCCTAGAGAGACCTCTTTTGCAATTCATTCATGTTCGTGTAGTGCAAGCGGGTTCTACATATCTATGAGACACTGACATGGTATTCTACCAAATTCTCATGGATCAATAATTCATTATACATTTTGAAATACAAATTCCAAGCCCTGTTTGGTTACCAAGAAGAAGTGGATTCATTGAAATGCCAACAATCACCAAAGAAAATAATATTGAATTTTTTGAACAATAACAAAACCGAACAAGAAAACAAGTTCTTCTAATTTATAGTATCGGAGTCTCCACTTCCTCAGCAACCAAACAGATGCGGAAAGTAGCAAAGATAAAGAAAACGATAAATTCAATCATAACCTACCGGATTTGAATTATCGGATCGAATACCTCGACCTCCCGTGGCCATGATTTCACCAGACTCAGCATCGGACTCCGTATGCTTTTTTCCAATCTCACCATCTCGGCCACCGGGACCCTCCTCTTCAAGAATCTCCCCCTCCTCCACATCATCATCAGGCCTGTCAGACTCAGGACCAAGAGTTGGGGAAGGAACCTTATTAACAGTTTCGGCATCGAGTTCATGCTCCTCTTCGTGTTTCCTGCTAGCGTGGCGGTGCCGATGATGGCGGTGGCCATGGTGGCGGTGCTTGTGACGTTTAGAGGATCGCTCGACTTCTTCGGGAGAAGATGAGCGCCGGTGCTTGTGACGGGAGCCATGTGCATCGGAGGCCATGGACGGATGCGGTTATGATTAGGGTTAGGGTTTTGGTCGTGTTCCTCAAACCACCAAGGCCGAACTGGAGGTCAGTGAAAAACTGAAGAATACGCGCGGATGGCCACTATTGGATCAGATATTATTGAGGGAACTGTTCCGCCTCGCTAGTTGAAATCGGCAGTATTTTGGAATTTATTCCTCTCAAGCAAAATACTTTTCATCCAGTGATCATCCCAAAAAAATTATTTACCTCACGTAATCTACGAATGTATATTCTTTTATAAAATATTAAAATCTACTTAAATTCTTTTATTTTGGAAGAAATATCACCAAACTGAGAAAAGAAAAACGCTGGCAGAAAGAACTGAGAAAAGAAGAAAATATTAAAGAAAAAATAGATTTAGGTACTTTCTTCTTTTATCTAAGTTGGTTTTTTTCCAAAATTTTTAAATTGCCAAATGAAAATAGTTATACCATCGTAATCTTTTTTTTTTTAGCTGAATAGTCTATATTATTAAACCTCCAAAAACAAGTACAAAAACTGATAGGCAAGATGCCTAAATAAACACAGAACCGACAGAAAATAAAAAAGGCAACTAAATGGCAACAAAACTGAAAGAAGAGGAAAAAAGAAACAACACAACAATCTAAAAGCAATTAACCAATTCCAGACCTTCCCTCCTCCTCATCCAATCTGTACATTAAATCCAGTCTGTACACAGAGCCAACTTTGCGGTACCACTCTTCTCAAATGATCACCAGTCTTGTTCCCTTTCCTTGCAACTAAAGACAAAACCCCATTTTGCCTATCCTTTAGCAAAGAGAGACACTTGTGCAGAATATCCTCACAGCCCCAACACATCTTTTCATTTCCTTTTTCTGTAGCTTGTCAAATAACATTTCACAGTCAGTCTCCACCACTACTTTCCCATTGCTAAACTCATCAAAGCAATTTAAGGCCTCAAGCAAAGCCATGCTTTCTGCCATGAACGCAGAATCTGCTACTACCTCCTTCCCAAAACCACCAATAAAACTACCTTCATCATTCCTTGCAACCATTACCATAGAAGCCCTTCCTCTCTTTTTACTAAAAGCAGTATCAATATTCAATTTAATACTACTTCCGGTCCTTAATATAAGATTCTGTTTGAATTTTATTTTGATCCTAAATATAAGACTTTAATCCACTTTATCTCTTATATTTATATTTTTTTTTCCAAAGTAGTCCTTCTAACAATGATAGTTCTAGTCAATACACTTAATTAGCAAAGATATTTTAGGAAAGACAACACCTATTTAGAACAAATAACTAACTCAACTTACTTCCTTAATCTCCTCAAATTAGTCAATTAGCTCTTATAATTAAAACCAGAGGTAGTAGTATTCTTCTCAGGCATAACTCAGCTCAGCTTCCTTACCACAACCCCATCTGATACACATCTCTTATTTCTCTTAGCATCAGCCTCCCAGAAGTCACGTACCAGCCTCATTGTTCTCCCCACACATTCATAAGCATCCATCTCCTTCCTTTCAGACACACACTGGCACCTAGACTTCCATATTTCCCAACAAATTGTGGCAAAAAGAGCTAAGCCATAGGTATCTGGTCTCTCCTTGCAGTCCAACCAATCTACTAACCATTTATCCACCCTACACATTCCTCTCTCCTCAAGCCTCAAAGTCAATGGACGGCCAAAGCAAACCTGTTTTGCCCAAGGACAAAAAAATAGCAAATGTTCAAATGTCACAACATGGTGAATTTGAGCATTTTCTTTTGAAAAGTGCTTCTCTACTTGCCAAAGTCTCACTTACAGCTCTCCACATAAAATGAGCAACTTTAAGAGGTACTTTCAAATTCCACACCTCTTTCTAACATTCCTTTGGAGCCTAATAAGAACTATCAGGCCCCTCAGCACCCTTGTCACTCACCTAATACTGATTTTAAGAATACGAATACTTACAACTTATATATAATACTTTTTGAGGAATTAATATATCAATAAAACATTTATTTTTTATTTTTTATCATTTTATTAAGTAATCAAATTTTGTTTTATTATAGGAAAAAGGAAGATAATGCACACTTTTTTTAATATTAGATATTTTTATGATTTTTAAAATAAATAAGAATAATATGTCAACAAATATTTTTTCTCTCCCCTTCCTTCCAAAAAATGGCTAGAGGAAGTTCACCTCTACCTCCTTCGGTTAAAAAAAAAAAAAAAACAACCAAACATTACCTCACATATTTCGAGAGTGGGGAAGTCAATGTACGAAATTTTAGAGTTCTGAGGCTGAGTTCATTTTTCAGTTTTTTTCCTCAATTTCCTTAATTTATTTTGATTTTTTTTAATCATAATTGGTGATTATACCACAGTGTGATATATGATTCTTTCAATTATGTGTTTCCAGAGATGCGGCTAAATAATTTTTAAGAACAATCATCCAAACAATTGTCAGAGAATCATCTAAACATGTTTTTTTCCTCAAAACTTGTTTTAAAAAACAGTTTCATAAAATTGTTTTGAAGACAAAAAAAAAAACAGAAAACATAACCAAATAAGCCCCTAATTTATTTCCTATTTTTTATATTTTTTATTTATGAATATTTTTTATTTTATTTTTTTCAGTTATATCTATTGCTCATGCGTATGTTCCTATTAGTTATCGTTAAATCAATTTTTTGGATAATTTTGATGAATTGAGAGCTAAAGAAAAATTTAAATCCAAAAGAGTAGATATAAATATTGAGGTTAAAAATAGTTCTAAAATATTTGTGGTGACTCTACACTCTAACTTCACAATTTAGTTAATCATTTCTAGCAACAATAGCAAGCTGCATAACTCAGATGGTGTCAAAGTTGGTGTCGGAGAGTCTTCAAATGAAGTTCTTCGATGCATCGCAGTTTGATTTCAATTATGAGTAAAGTCGGCTATGGTTTCCTCCGCTCAGACGAAGCATGTACTTGGCCTTGCCGGCTGGCAACATTATTGTATGAAAATGGGCTAGTCTACCTTTGATGGATTAGATCAAACCCATTAATTTTGAGACTCTAGTGCAAATAACAGGACATTCAGATTGGGAATTGCCATTTTCTTTTTTTTTGTTTAAACTGAAAATTGGAGGGAATGGTTAACATGAGTGGGGTATATGAAGGTAGTTTTTTTTCTTATTGCAATAAGAAAAACTGCAGCACATATTCCTCTCCTCCCTCTCTCAGTTGGCCTCCTCCCTTCAGTAACTATCTCTCCCTGTATGCATTTATTGTGAGACAACAGATCCGAGTTTACCAAAGTAACCAGACCTCTGCGTGGCTATCTGAATTTGATCTACTCTTTAAGTATGCCCGAAACCCTTTAATTATTTATTCTGGCAAACAGCTCTTCAAAATACTAGAGTGTTTGGAAGAAGAAACACCTAGTTAGTCTATCTAAGATCTTAGTCAGAAGTTACACTTGATGCTCAAATTTGCTACTCATGCTTCTTACAATGCAAATCTAAATCTAAAATATTTCAATAACTAAGATCAATTCTCCACACAAAATGGAGCGAAGGTCTGCTTCAAATAGTTTAGTGCAATCCTAAGGATAGTGGGGGGAAAAAATCTAATCTTCTAATTGACATTGACCCAAAAAAAAAAAACAAGAAGAAGAAAAAATAAGTGAACTTTTTCTGCGATGGAGTTAGATTTGATAGAAGCAGTCAACCAGGCCACTGATAATTAGGTTTTGCTTTTGAAATGGCAATTTTGTGCGGTTTAGGAATAAGAATGTCGTTTCAGGTTGCTCCAAAGCAATGAAGATTTTCTTGTTTTTGTCAATATGGAATCCGAATCTGATTCTGCTTGGACAATAGCAAGAGGAAGTTGTTGATTTACAGGTCTTATTCATGATCCTTCACTTCATTTTAAAGCTTAATATAAGGAATCCTGCATTCCTTCATATACATGGCTTGAATTGCCCAACTCAACTTTGAAAAGCATCCTTATTTTCAAAACTTGGCATATACTCCCTTTAGTTTTTAATATGAGAATTAGATCACTCATTTATAAAAATTAATAAAATTAGTTAAATTATTTACTAATTTCTTTAAATTACCTTCTTTAATAATTTGCATTAACATCATCTCATAATGAAAATTTGTTTAATATGTACAGTTAACAGAAATAGCAGACAAAGTGAATTTAAATTTTAAACTTAGAATAAAAGTAAGTATCTAAATAGTCCAGGATCAGAAGGAATACTATGTTTGGATCAATAGGGCTTGTTTTGCCGTCATTTTTTGGTGGAAATTTTTTTTTTTAAAATCCATTTTTTTGGGTCTAGGTCTCATTGTTTCTTGGCCAATAGATAAGCCTTGTTGATAAGTAATATACTCCTCATGTTCTTAATATAAAACCTAATTGTTAAGTTAATTTTGGTCATAAATATAAGATTTATTTTTCATATTTATCAATTTTTTCTAAATTACTCCTGTGGATACTCCCTCAACCATAAGCAAATAAGCAAGAGAGGGAGGATATTAAGAAAGATGATTATACTCCTCCGGTCCTTAATATAAGACCCATTTAACTAATTTGATTAGATTAAGAAAGTTAGGTAAGTTAGTTAATTATAAGAAAAATAACACATTTTTCCTAAAACACCATAATCATCTTTCTTAATACCTCATCTTCCTCTTCTACTTGACTATGGTTGAGAGGTATCCATAGGGGTAATTTAGAGAAAATTGATAAATATGAGAAATGGGTCTTATATTTAGGACCAAAACCAACTTAAGAATTGGGTCCTATATTAAGGACCGGAGGAGTAGTATTTTAGAAAGAGCATGTTATATTTCTTATAATTAATTAACTTATCTAACTTTCTTAATCTAATCAAATTAGTTGAATAAGTTTTATATTAAAGATCAGAGGAGTAACATTTCATGTGTAGCTAGAAGGCATTAATGAAGGACAACTCAGGGATTGTTCCCCCTCAAAAAAAGCCAAATATCACGTTTTAGCTTGTGGCAGCAGCATGGTAAATATATCTTTAGAACCTCTTGGCTAAAATTAAAATATAACTTAAATTTTTTTTAATAGTCTCCTGGACAGGTCATTTAACGCAGCCAACTCAATATTTAATCCCATCTAGATGTAAGAATCTTCCCAAAGAAAAAAAAAGAAAAAGATTAACCTCTGCAGCTTAGTAGCTCCAAATTAATAAAGCCGCGAGACTTGATTAGGATCTCTAACGTCAAAAGATTCTGAAACTAATGTTCCACATCAAAAAATTGTAAGACATAAAAAAAGATTAAGAAAACCGAGAATATGAAAGATTCCTGAATCATTAGAACACTTGGGTCCATTCACTTAGTAGACCTCATAATTCTAATCCCACCACTAGAGAGCGTGATTGTGGGAGGGTAGGGAATCACAACGATATGATGGATAAAAAACTAAAGAAATGCCTTTTTTTTCTTCCCCTTGTGTGATTTGCCACTGTTCACTTTAATTTTTCTGCCAGAAAAAAAAATGTAAAAGGCCTTAAAAGTTGAAAAAAAAATTACATGAAAAAGAGAGATTTTACATTTTTCTTCAAGCACTTATTCTATACAAGGCAAAATCATGTAAAATATTGATATGATCAAAAGCTTAAGAGTCATTTTTGTGCTAAAAGTATTTATAGTAGGACTGTGAGTATTCGAAAAAATTTTTATGACTCCATATAACCTCATAGGTGTTAAAGAAAACATTTTCAAAACAACGTTGAGACAACAAAAATTTTCAAATACCCACAACTTCTTCGTAAATACTTTTCAAGTAAAAATGACCCGTAATCTTGAGATAATAACAAGAGTCGGATCCAGATCCGAGATGAACAATTCAGATCCAGATAAGAACTAGTGAAGGACGTGAAGAGAGCGAAATAAGCGTTTGATAAGGGCAGCTTTAGGGAAAGGGGAGCGAGTGATCGGAGCTAATTGGCGGTGGCGCATCACTTCAGCAACAGTGGGCAATCTGAAAGTAAGAGTCACCTTCTTTTCCAACACGTTCACTTCCAATGATTCTGTCTCTGCTGATCCATTTCATCCAAGATTTTGGCTTGTTTTAGAATCGAATATCACTCTCATCATAAAATCATCTATCATAAGACTATATAACATTTATCTTATATAAATTTAATTATGTAAACTATATTTTTTAAAAAATCTAGATCGGTACCAATCAAGAGATAAGCATTCTCATGAGCATAAAGATGAGAAAAGAATTCAATCTCTGCATTAAGTGATTGGATAATTTTTTTCCCAAAAAAAATGAAATTTTTAAATGTTTCAGCTCTAAATTAGTTGACTTTTTAATTTTTTTTTTCAATGCCTATGAAAGTATATAAATTTAATTACGTAAATTTAGTCCCTATAAATATAGATATATATTCACCAAACCCAAATGACAACCTCAGGTATTTTCCTAGGGAATTATTGAGACATTGAGTTAGGTGATTGATTTGCAATGCATAACACTAATATAGTAATATCGACATTTAAATTCTTTAATAGTTAACACTTGACAGGCCAGCTAATTTCATTAATATAACTATACTAATTAACAAAACTAACTCCAAATCTTATAAGACAAAAAGATCTCCTTTAATTTGGTGATAAAAAAAACAAACAAACTTTCTGACGGTATTTGTTGTTTCTTGTGATTCTATAGGACAAATAAGATGCAAGCCAGCTACTTATAAACTAAGAGGAGGCTCAAAGTCATTAGAAAGTGACAAAGGATTTTTTTTTTGGCACTGAAACTTTTGGCATATTTGGTAGAATGAGTTAAAAAGACAAGAGAATATCTGAATGGATCAGAAGATAATAATCATAATTACAATTATAAATTAACATATTATTCCAAAACCTAAGCCATTGCCAGCCTATTTAATGGTGACGAGTAATAAGAATCACATGGTTTGAACTGTTCTCTACTTCCCTTCCTCTTTAGGTTATTTCAAGAACAGGTTTAGTTTTATGTAACTTAAAAGACATTCTCATTACCCATAATACTTTTAAAAAAAATGTTTCTTTGAGCCTTCAAAACCAATCATATACGTAACAAATAAATTAATTGAAACTGATGTTTTAGTATATTCCTGAAATTTCCCAGCAATGAGATTTAGTTCTGGGCAAAACCCAGAGGATATTATATTGACTTAACCAGTTTGAATGTAACATAGAAATGGTTGCAACAAAATCTGAAAATGCTAATCCTCTGATACTAAATTCTGAACCAAATCAGTAAACCGAAACTGGAAGGTGATATGTAACCAAAGAAAAAAAGGAAGTGAATGTACCGTTCATTTTGGTGATAATGTCAGAAACTCTCTTCTGGCAGTTCTTACATTGCATATCAGCAAAAACAACAACCTCCTGAACCTGTTTTTTTCACCAGAAAAATCCAAACCCATCATCATCATCATCTTCTTCAACCTCCAAATCACACACAGACCCAGAAATATCTGATCATCAGAAAAAAGAACAAGTAAGAAACAGAACGTACTATTGGCAGAGACAAGGACTCCATAGAAGCCAAGGTAGCTCGAGAAATAGAAAACCCATTTGAGATTTTTATAGTACTAACTTCATCTTCTTGCTTCTCAGGTCCGTCGTCAAAATCCATACCTGTAAAAAAGAGAATCCGTACACAACCACCAGAAAAGAGGCCTCACTTTATGATAACTTTATTAAGATGCCAAGTTCCTCCAATCCCATGACGAAGAAAACGATGGATAAACAGCTAGATTCTTCTGTACCGATAGAGCAATCCCATCTCCATGAAAGCTTCTTGCAGTAGCTTCAGGAGGAGGAGAGTTGGTAAAGTGAAAGATGGGTCTGCGCCTAAGTTGAAAAGGATGGTTCTTTATTTAATTGCAACCCACAAAGTGCTTGCTTGAGTTAATTTGGGACTTTTTCAACACAAGAATGATTCCCTTCCGAGGTTGCTTCTCAGATCAGGCATTAGAATTACTGAAGTTATTAATGTATTTAAGTTAACTAAGTTAATGGAGGAAACTTTTACATTGCAGCTTCAGATTAGCCGCAAAAAGCCAAGCATCTACCTCTTTGTGAGAATGGATTCCCGTTTTGTAGAGAAAGTGAGAATAAACGAGTGGGGCTCACTCACATGGGTCCCCATACAGGAAAAATAGGATAATTGAGATAATAGACTAGTGTATTCTTTTCAACAAAATGACTTTTGTTTTTACGCTCTGCTAAAAAGGATCTTTTTTTTTTGGCTTGATTTGACTTGGTCACTATAAAAAAAAAAATTAAACAAAGAGAATCGTTAATTAACGTGGGAAAATAGATTTAAGAAAATGTATTTGGTGTGCAGAATCCAACCATCAAATAAAAATATAAAATATTAAAGTAGCAATATGAAGAGTTGGTAAGCCTCATTTTTCAGTACATTTCATTGTTCACATTTCTTGAGCAAGTAATTAGAAGTTATCTTTTGTGTATAAAGCAAATTTACTCTCTATACGAAAGACAAAGTAGGGGAAAAATGAATAGGGAGGAGAGAGAGATATGTATCCGTTAGAAGATGATAAACATATGACGTACGTAGTGGATCCAAGCTGGAGATTAACAGCTCCTTCCGGAGGGACACAAGTCAAACATAAAAGCTCTTTAATTTCTTTGGCTTATTTTCGTTGGGGTCATTTTTTGGCATTAATATTCCACTTTTATTATTGGCAAATAAAAATATTCCACTTTTATCGCTCCAGTCGTAATCCTATGCATACTAATCAAACTCTACCCCTTTGATGTACACCTCATGATGATCATCTTATACTATCTCCGGTCTTTAATATAAAATCTTGTTTAACGCTTATTTTGGTCCTAAATATAAAACCTCAATCTACTTTTTCTCTCATATTTATATTCTTTTCAAAGTAATCCTTCTAACAATGATAGTTCTAGCCAATACACTTGACTAACAAGGATATTTTAGGAAAGACAACACATATTTAGGACAAATAACTAACTCAACTTACTTCTTTAATCTCCTTAAATTAGTCAACTAGCTCTTATAATTAGAACCGGAGGTAGTATTTTTTTTTTTTCCTGTAATTTAGTCAAATACCAACCGCCCTCTACTTGCGTAGCCTCTTACATTGACTATTTGACGAGTCTTTGTTAATTTTCATGTTCATCTTATAATTTTTTTGCAACTAGAAGGGCATATGTATTTATATATAATTATATATAGATGAGTCATACTATGTGTGGCTTCTAAATCGTGTGGCTTCTTGTAACTTCTATAAATACATTCATGATATCGATATTAATGATTTATAAAGATATATGACTGGTGACGAATGCTGAAGGCATTTTTAATTACTAACATATAAATATTGCGTTTTATTGTCATAGCAATTTTTTTAAAAAAAAATTCTAAAAAAATGAGTCTGAGTATAATCATTAACAAAATCTAGAATTTTTTTTTTCCACTGCACCATTTGACGATCTGTTTTCATTTGAGGTTTGCGGTTTGTTTGGAATGACGATTAAAACTTTCAAAAACATCATAATTTATAAAATTCAGCATAAGTATATGAAAAAAATTATATGCTGACTTATATCAAAATAATTACACGCTCCAAATGAAGAGATCACAAGCGCGTGCATATAACCCCTCAATTAGTTTATTGCTGAATGTTTATTTCCTCAAATATAACCAATTAAAGACACCGCATTATGGATGGGGGGGGGGGGAGAGAAGATTCTGAAAACAAAAAATGGGGGCAAAATAGCCATTTCATTCATTTACGAGATTGAACCAAAAGCCAAAATCTCCGTAAGTCCGTATGGATGTTAACTGGATCAAATTATCTAATTTTTAAAATTCTTTTAGTAAGAAAAGAAGACAATCAAAATATTTGAGGAAAGTTTATAAAAAATAAATTATAAATTGAATTAAAATACAAAATAAAAATATACGCATCACATAAAATGAAAAAGGTATGAGGATAATGTTCACAAACTGAGAAAAACACATAATATTCTCAATTCAAGAATCTCTCGTCAAAGACGCACTCATACTCTCACTTAACCGAGATTTTCCAGCAAATACAGAGTCAACGGTATTCTGTAATCCACATCTTGATAATAGATTACAATTGGGATTGAGTGGCAAATATATAGAACTGAAATGAAAATTCCCCCCCGGGGGGGGGGGGGGACGAAAGAACTTAAGAATATAAATACGAAGGAAGAGAAACAAAATACAAGGGGCAATGTCTCTGTTGTTGTTATTAGATATGGTTAGGAAACAAATTGCACTGCAGCATATCAAAACCTAAGTCACTCTCATACAACCACGGTTATTCCACTACGCCTAAAACTCTGGGCCAAAACTTCCAAGGCATCATCCTTGCCTCCCTCGGGCTTCCACATTCCATACAAGCACCAAAATCAACTGAAGCTTCGATGCCAAAAGATTACCCAAAATAAATAACAAAAGCTCAACCTAACATGTAAAGAGCAGACATGCATCGAACAGATGCAGAGGAGGGTATGTATTATGTATGTACTTCTCGAAGGGTGAAAAAGAGGGGGAAACCAAGGAGACTAACTAAACAAACTAGTGCATAAAAATCACGTCACCTACACATGACCAAGTTAGTTAAAGAGGGCACCACTGAAGAGCTGAAAATGGCTTGATCGCCCCTGCCGTATTTGCAGTCATCATGATCAACCACTTTCAAGGATGCTGCGATCATATAACTGTCCGAAGCATGGGGATCTGAGGAATCCGTGGACTTTCTGCAGTTGTTTCGACCTGATCCAGTGCTGCTGCTGCGGCCCCTCTTCCTAGATGACTTCCATCTTAACTGAGAAAGAAGATTATCCTTTGAAAGGTCTGGAATCAGCTCCGGCTTTCTTGATTTATCACTTTCAGGATTCAGGCTAGTATTATTCACCCTTTGCTTTGAAAGCACAGCATCTCCGGCACATGCGGCTGCAGCAGATTTGCTGGGATCTTGTGATGTTTTTAAGCTGGATAATATAGAACTTACAAGGTCAGGCCTTTCCCTTACTCGCACCCACCCACTCCCTGTCCATTCCTGAGCCCGCCTTAACTCACCAGATCCCAATATTAATACAAACTTCTCCCCTGCAACAATGTGACAATGAAGAAAAGTTAAAAGAATAGCACCAACAATACAAAAGGTGTTACGGGAACTAAGATTAATGACAATTGATGAGAGATAAGTGAAAAAATGTTAGCTGTACCTGGGAAATAAACATGACACGTAGCTTCAGACTCCTTCTGAACAACGATGCCTTCCCACCAACCATCATGCCTCCAGACATCCACAATAGAACCAACATTAACCACCCCAGAAAATTTGCACAGACTAGACTGAGGAGCAGGTCGAATTGTAGTCCGTCCATTCAAGCGGAGATCCAAGTGGTCACGCGCTGCAATTCTGGAAGCTGAAACCCATTCCTGAATGATAAAGGAACAAAGAGGAAAAATAAAAAAAAGTTAAACTCAACGCAACCAAACAGTTATTCTTACAAAATTATATGAAGTCAATGGTCATGGAAGATACCTCAAGCTTCCTAGCTTCATCAGCTGCATCCTGAATGTCTTGATACTGCAACTTCACCTTATTTTTGTGCTTCTTTATGATCGAAGCTCTAAACCAACAGCCTCTGATGCCACTGTCCTGAGAGAGGATTTCAACCTGAGAACCTACTGCTAAGTATTGTAAAGCGTTTTCTTTTGCCTCTTTGCTGGCTGTGGAGCCAACAGGTCTTAAGGAATTGTTTCCAACCTTTCTTTTAGTTTCATTTCCACTATCATTCAGACATCCCGTTTCAATAGCTCCTTCACCATCAACTTTTGCCCAGCGCAGCCTCTTCTTAGGTCTAATTCCGGTTGTAAACTGGAGGTCCTCTTCTTCCAGTTTGTCATCAGATTGCGGAGAACTTCCATTAGATTTTGCGTCAGAAAGGGTATACATGTATCTGAGAATTTCCTGCCTCCAGTAACCTTTAACTTGAGTAATATCAAAGTGCTTAACATCTTCATTGTCAAATTGATTGTCGCAGACAAACGGTTCTAACATTGTATGCCTTGCCTCATTCTGAAACTTTTCGTAATGCTGGGGACTGAGTACCGTAGCCAACCCATCTATGCAATCGATGCTCAGATCTTGAAGACAAAGAGAAAAGAAAATCTCTCTGTCACTAAAACTGTGAGGCAAAAAATTACCAACCTCATCAATTTTGTGAAACCAGCGTACCATAGCCATCTTATTGCCTCTGGAGTCCTCATACATGTCTTCCAATAGGCAACGAGACGCTTATCTTCTTCTGCTAAAACATACGAAATCATAAACCTGAAAATTTTTGAAAAGGCAAGGGAAATGAGAATTGAGAAGGGATAACGAGAGTC
The DNA here is from genome assembly GCF_004799145.2 of Neltuma alba. Lineage (NCBI taxonomy): Eukaryota > Viridiplantae > Streptophyta > Magnoliopsida > Fabales > Fabaceae > Neltuma > Neltuma alba. The sequence continues at coordinate 265,593 of NW_021636801.1, forward strand.
AGACCATATATTTTGCGTGGACAATGGAAGGAGATGAAATCGTAAATTAAAAAAAGAAGATGATTACTACAGATATCTTTAAACCATTCCATATAAATGACTTATAGTGCTTTCTTCGTTTCCTACATGTCCACGAAGACCCTAACCATGAAAATTCTTTTGTGCAATGGCCCAGCCTCCGCAATTGATTATCCTGAAAACACAAAGAAGAAGATGAGAAAGGGAAATAAAACAACCATAAGTTCAATAGACATCAAAATCAAGAAGTTCACAAGAAGAGGTTACGGGGATCATTGTAGATTGGCGTAATCAAATAATATTCAAATGTTTTGAATACCTTCACGGCTACCATGTCATGTCCAGTGCTACCTTTTTGTTCCCTGATGGACACAACCTCGCGTTGTGAATCTGAAAAATTAATTGGAAATTTTAGAAAAACAACGGCTTTGGCAACCCACAGTAAACAGAAATAATTCAGCACATATCGCATTACAAATTAACAAAAACGAGCAGGATCGAACTTTATGGTTAAAAGATCGAAAATTTTGTTAAAACGAGGTACTTTCAGACATAGGGGCTGGAAATCCCATAACCAGATAGACATCCACCCAAGGCTTAGATATCTCTCAGACTAAATTACCAACAAAAGAAAACAGGGAGGAAAAACCTTGGGTAGAGAGATTAGGTAATACGGAACAATTGCAGTGACATTCAATTTATACCACCACAAGAAGGAACTCTAACACGCTGCCCCGAAAAGCACATAGAACCGCATGAAGATCTAATAGACTGGGGGGTCAGGGCAGGAAAAATTGGATAAGAAGGAGGAAAAGGACGAGACTCAGTTCGACTAAATGCGACCGACTCGCCAAAAGATCAGAAAAACAGAAGCAGACCATTAGGAGACATCGAAATCAATCCCAATTTCATAGATTTACTGGTTGATATTGGTGAATACCAATGACCAACTCAAGCCCCATACAAGAATTTGAAAGAGAATCCCGAAATTCGAACATAAAATTTGAGATTTTGGAGCAGGCAACGAACACTTGGGGCGAAATGAGAAAGGATAAGGCGTAGGAACCTGAAACAATGTAATTCAACCAATCAATAACATCTCTGCGTGATTTCAGTTTCAACGACGTCGACGACCCAATGAAAGCAAGGACTTCATCTCTAATAGTATAAATGTAAGACATATGCCTCGTGCTCTTTTCTCTCCCAACACAGCCAGATCTGAGCTCCCATCGCTTTTTTGAGAAAATACCGCACCTCCTTCCTTCCCTTGCTTTCGCTGCCCGTGACAAATAACTCCGCCCAGCTCACATACCCACACGTCGTTGTGGCCTTCGCCGACGCCAGTCTCTCCATATCAACTTGAAGTTTCAAACTCTCGCCGAAAGCCGGATCAAACCTTCTCTTCGCACCCTCGTTTGCTTCCGCTTGTCTTCGCTCCCCGCGCGTGCCTGGATGGGTAAATACTCTCCCTGTGCGAGTGCCGGAATGATGAAGAAAAAGAAGAGGAAGATAGAGGGGAGAGGATTGCAAGGGATTATATTTTAAAAAAAAAAAACAAGAGGGGTTGAATTTGAAAGGAGAGTGAGAAGGAGGGAGGGAAGATATTAGGGTTTCGAACAGGGGGGAGGCGAAGGAAGTTTCGTGAAGGGTGGGAATAAAGGCAAATTGATGGTGACGTCGGCCCATAGAAAATGGATCCAAAACGACAGCTAAGCCGGCCGAATGGGACATTAAAAAATAAAAATAAAAACCTGGAAACAGGATCTAACGGTAGTGTTGAGGAGGGAGAGCAGAAGGGAGAGGAGGCCCAGCTTCACCGGCAATTACCGGTGACAGCCAAGGGGCGTGTCCGAATGAGGCGATGCCTTTACCCGGTCTTCACGTGACAGTCACATTCCGAAATGAATTATGAGCTGTCAAAAAAACTTATTTTAATTGGGAGACAGGTCCACGACGTGGGCCTCCCCACTTGCCTTACAGTGGATCCCACTACTCGGTCCACTGTCATCCTTTTACGACCTGCTGCTCTGCAGTAGGACTTTGGCGCGGTTTGGAGTGGGCAAGTGGAATTTTACTTTCTCCATTTGAAAACATTATTATTATTATTACTATTGTTATTACACACGCAAATGTAATGACGAAAATCTGTGGTCAACTGTAATAATTTAATAATTTATTACTCATACAATGGCGAAATAACGTTTTTTGTTACCAACCACCGACATTTTTTAGCGAGGAAAAAATAAAAGGAGAATTATAATAAGATCCCACCCAAAGACAACAATTGAAAAACAAGTCTCAGATGTTGTCATTATCACTACAGGACTGTTATTACAGGCTGTTGAGGTTGTTATTGACACTTTTTGATAATTATTTCTTTTCTGTAAGACTTAATTGTAATTTCTCTTAAAATAATACTCCTCCGGTCCTAATTATAAGACCCAATTGACTTATTTGAGGAGATTAAGGAAGTAAGTTAAGTTGTTATTTATAATAAACAAGTGTTGTTATTCCTAAAATATCCTTGCTAATTAAGTATATTAGCTAAACTATTATTATTAGAAGGATTATCTTGGAAAAAAAATGCATAAATATAAAAGAGAAAATGGATTGGGTCTTATAATAAGACCGGAGGAGTACCACCTCGAATCTTTAATATAAAAACTGATTAACTATAATTTGAGTAAATAAAAAAATTAATTAAATTAATTATTTTTAATAAATAAGGATTATCTTTATAAAATATCTTTGCTAATTAAGTGTGTTACCAGAACTACTATTATTATAATAACTAACTTGAGAAAAAATAAATAAATATGAAAGTCAAAATAAATTGAAATCTTATATTTAGAATCAAAATAAAAGTTAAATAAATTCTTATATTAAAAACCAGAAATACTATCGTTTATAATCATAACCGCAGAATTATTTTTGGACAACAACCGATCTCAAATTAATGTTGAGCGAGATAAGCAAAATGAGAAACAAGGGATTAATATCACCTTTAATATTAAAATTTGATTTTATTTTAGTTTTAATTCCAAAAATTTAAAATTATTAATTTCAGTTCCTTAAATTTATTTTCATTCTGGTCTGCCCAACAATTTTTATCTTTAAAACAGTTTTTTTTCTAAAGTAAGAACCAAAATCAAAATGAGATCAAAATTAAAATAAGATTATTACCAAAAAAATTAAAATAAGATTAAATTTTAAGAATTAAAATTAAAATAAGAATACATTTCGGAGATTAAAAATGGTGAGAGTATTAACTAACTATATGAGGTAAGATCAAGCAATAGAAATGGAAAGGAAATATTGATTATGATAAGGATTCAATTCTGGCAACAACAAAAAATTGATAAGGATTCAATTACTCATGGTATAATAGGAAAATAAAAGAACAAGGAGGGGAGAGTGGGGATTGATATTGTGAGAGGGGGTGAATATGATTTTATGGTGATAGAGTGCATGTCTTTTTTGGGCCAGAGGTGATACAGTGCACTTAAAATTATCACTTGAGTATTTGACTTACTTGGTGAAATTATGATATTCCCTTTAGGAGGTTATTTTATTAATGTTTGCTATATAATAAGGGTTTTAATTTAAGGGTTTTCTATAATTTAGAAATTATTTTGCATCTTTATCATTTGGTTTGATAACATTGGTCTTAATTAATACTCCCTCCTATCATAAATGTAAAACCTTGCCTTGTAGTGTAAAATTATACTACAAAATAAGTCTTATATTTAAGATCAAATTAATAACATTTTTTAAATCATTTCACATGTTGAATTGTATGCACCAACATTCATTATGTGTAGTCATCATACGAAATGTAAGTTCTGTTTTTTTTTTGGTGATAATCAAATGTGAAGTCCTGAATTTGATTGTTTACTACTCCTCTGGTCCTTAACATAAGGCCCATTTAACTAATTTGATTAGATTAAGGAAGTTAGGTAAGTTAGTTAATTATAAGAAAAGTGACACATTTTTCCTAAAATACCATAATCATCTTTCTTAATACCCCCTCTCCCTCTTCTACTTAATTATGGTTGAGAGAATATCTATAGGGATAATTTAGAAAAAATTGATAAATATGAGAAATGGGTCTTATATATTAAAATCAAAACCAACTCAAAAATTGAGTCCTATATTAAGGACCGGAGGAGTGTATGCTTCCTATCAAATAAATAAATTCACTTTCCTGCTAAATCTGAAGAACTATTATTACTTGTCTATATATGTGACTATAAGCCTACTTCATCTCTCAATAAGGTCGTGCCCAGACCTTTTTAATACTCATCCACTCATTAATATAAGACTAATTTAACTATTTTGATTATATTAAGAAAATAGGTAAGTTAGTTAATTATAAAAAATGTAACACATTTTTTTTAAAACATCATAA